>NC_133755.1:57095714-57396785 GCF_036562045.2 Rhinolophus sinicus
CTGGCCACTCTTGTCAAGACCAATTTGAACATCCAGTCAAACGTCTGGATTGGGATCCATGATGCCAGACAGGTACAATTACATCTCTCTGATGTCTCTGACGCTGCTATGGATACTCAGACCCACTTCCTGTCCCCTGTGCCTTCCCAGGAAATACCTATAGTGTTTTGGAGCTCAGAGAATTGAAGGGATGTGTGGGGAAAAGGGAGGACCTTGGGGTGAGCTGAAGATATGAGTTTTGTGGAGGATGCTTATCTCCAGTTGAAGTTAATCTGCCTCTTGTCAAGCTTTTTTACACAATTCACTCATAGTGCCTTGTAATCTGTGCTCTGGGCTTCATTGAGTCTACACATCCTGTGCTGAGGAATTCAAAATGAAGATAAGAAGCAGAACTGACATTGCCTTTAAGGCGCAAAGAATAATCGATTACAAATGCACCACCAATTTTCGTTCAGCCAGTAACATTACACTGAGTGGTTGTTCTTAGTGATTATTGGCTTTGGGATTTGCCAAGAGGAACAAGGAGGTAGGGACAGTTTCCCAGAGGAGAGTTCTGTGGCAACAACTGGAAGAGCAGAACAAATGTCATGATGCTGAGAAAGGGATCAGATATCCAGCTGAGGGGATTGTTCAGGGAGAATCTATTGGCCATTTTTCCTCACCTGGCTCCATTCTCTATGGGCTCTCAGCCGAATTCCGGTGGATGGGAGTGGAATAATAATGATATGCTGGATTACGAAGCCTGGGAGGAACATCCTTCCACCATCTCAAACCCTGGCGACTGCGGGAGCCTGTCACCAAGCTCAGGTAAGAAAGAGGGAAGTAAACTATGGCCAACCTTTCCATCCCCAACCCCCATTTCTGGGCCTGACCTCAGGGAATCCTCCTGAGGTAGGAAATGCAATGTAGGTTAATCTCCTTCCATCCCTTCCCATCTCTTCTTTATGTGAGTCTCCTTCCCCTAGAGTGTGGGCCCAGGTGCAGAAGAGGGAGGGGCTATGAATCCAAACCCAGAGTCAGGGATGCCACTCCTTTGGGTCACAAGCTCCATCAGCCCCATTCACTTTAGCTCTTTTCTCTCTGCAGGATATCTGAAATGGAAAGATTATCAATGTCATGAGAAGTTACCCTATATCTGCAAGTTCGAGGCCTAGATGGGGTGAGAGTGAGAGACCAGAATTTGGGATGCAGCTGATGGTCAACATGGGACCAATTGAGAAGACCCACCCAGCAAGGGAATATTCTCCCCACACCCTCGAATCTGATCTCTTATTTCTGATTTTCCCTCATCCTCAGTCTCATTTCAGGCTTTTTGTGTTTCATTGCCTGAGAAATCAAAGAATAATAATAAACATTTTACTCCATACATGTGTGCTTTTGTGTTTCAGCCTCAGAGTAAGACTCTGAGGAAGAAGTGGGTATGGGAGAAAATTGAGATCTTGCCTTTGTTCACATTCATTCAGGCCCCTGGGGAAATGACTACACGTGCATCCCCACTGGTGTGTATTGGGGAGTACGAGTATGTATGCTCTGTTTGTGGGGTTGTGTTGGGTACAGAGAAAAACACTCTCTGTTGTGCCTTCCTCCTGATGTTGTGTCATGAGAGGCTTTGTGGCATTGCTGTTAGGCTCTCGTGTTATTACAACAGAACTTCTGAAAGTATTTGCATGAAGAATCAATTCTATTCTTAATTTGTAATCTAGCTTGTACCATACTGTTTTTTATTAAAGTACAGTAAGACATTAATTACTTGCACTCTGGTCACAATGCTGAAATGTGGAGCATTGGGAGTTGTCGCTCTTCCTTAAAACAATAAAAAAAAAGAAACATTTCAAAACCCACAACTTTTCCTGGACTAATATAATCCTGAAACCTCCAGAGACTCCAGAATGCATAGAGTCCATCTCATTTCTGCTAACATGGGGCAGGAGCTGCTAGAGTCATAATCTCTTATGGACCTTAATGGTAATTTTCACAACCTGCTGAATGCTGAGTGTGTATTGGCTTTAAAGAGTGTGAAATTCCTGGAGGCTGAGATTTTAGGGAGGTCGCCATGCATCTATGGCTGTTACTTTGGAAAACCTCAACAGATTCTTGTGGTGAACAGAAAAATAACCACTTTGAAATCTGTCCAGTTAAAGACACCACAAGGGAAAAAAACCTGCATGTCATGTCTCTGACAAATATAGATGCAGAACCCTTCAACAAATGTTAGCAAACCAATTTCAACAGAACATTAAAAGTTCATACAACATGACCAAGTGGGATGTATTTCTGGGATGCAAAGGTGATTCAACATATGCAAATCAATGTGTTACACCAAATTAAAAGAATAAAGGACATATATCCCATGATCATATCCAGAGACACCGGAAATGCTTCCAGAATCTAAGGTACAACATAGTGCCTGTACTTAACAGAAGGTATTATGCACTGAAAGTTGGTCAGGAGGATATATCTCATGTTAAGTGTTGTTACCACAAAAAGAAAACCCATAAACAAAAACAGGACACAAGGAAACTTTCAGAGGTGACGGATATATTTATTACCTTGGTTGCGGTGATAGAACCATGAGTCTACACTTATGTCCAAAATACTAAATTGTGCACATTAATTATGTGCACTTTTTGTGTTTTACCTCAATTATACCTCAAAAAATCTGGGAGGTGGAGGACATAATATTCAGGAACTCTGGGACACTGTGTGCCATGTTTTAGTTTTAATGGAATTCTTCAATAAAAGGAACAGGAGCTTCTTGAAGAAATGGTTAACCCTAAGACAGGGGTGGTAGTATATAAAATGATCCTGGAGCATCTTGTTATGCTATAAATTAAGGATGTGTTTATAAAAACAAAAACCTATTGATGGGGATGGGATCTTGCTCACAGAGCTCCCAAAGACCAAAGTTGGAAGTATTTCAGCAATAAAACAAATCAGGTATTATTGGATTAGAAGTCAAAGTACAATGCAAATACCCATGAGCCAACATTGATAAAATTAACTATGAATATATTATATATTAATATTCACATGTTAATTAACCAGAAATGACCAATACTTCATGCAGAAAGAATTACAAATACTTTATGGAGTTGTTCCACATTCACAGAGGGGGAGCATAACTTCCCACATTTTAAGTGCAGGCTGTAGACAGTGAGTTCCTTCCAAGGAGTAAAGCACCCAAAGGGACTCAAAAAAGAATAACTTTACTGTGGAGAAACCTGACCAACACTACATCAACCAGGTGAGCAAAATCAACAGCAACAGTGCTAAGTCTCCTTGATGGTACCTACCTTTGCTATACTATGATACGAACGACAGTGTATCTTTCTGGTCTTCCTCTGAAAAATACACAACCCCAGTCTAATCGTGGCGAGAGGCTCAGGAGGATGTCCAAGAGAGGACTCAACCTGGAACAGTGGTGCCCGGGTTCTTGTCTTCGCAAGAGAAAGACTTCAAGAGCAAGACAGATGCAAGAAAGCACAGGAAGTTTATTGAGATGAAAGTACACACCTGAGAGGGAAGTGTGGGTGAACTCTGAGAGCAAGTCTCACTGAGGAAGGTCTGACCAGGGGTATTTATGCCTCCCAGGGGCAGACTTTCATAACATCCCACTGACATGGCTCATCAGATTCCTGCCAGTAGCTGGGACCCCCAGTTTTCCTCTTTTTCTTCCTTGTTTGGCTCCTGCAAAACTGTCATGTTGTCAGATTCATGCTGGGAGTAACAGTAACTGCAATGCAAATGGATTCATAATGAGGTTATAATTTAATGCCTTTGAGGCAGTCCAGAGCTCTCCTTCTCTTGACACAATGGATAAAATATTTCCCTCTCTCCTAATATTTGTCATTTCTTATTTTTCTCTAATTGAAACTACTCCCCCTCTATTTGGGGAATAATGTAGCTATAACTTTGTGTTAGATCAATATCTGACTCCCCAATAATTTCCTCCTTCAGAGTCCATACTCCTGTTGGGTTGCTGACAGCTCAAAGGCATCTTGCCTGAGATAGGACACAGGCTTCATTTATGTTGGCTTAGCTAAATCCTGATATACATTGTAACTCAAAGAAACAAAATGGGATGTTTCTGGAAGGATGCGGATTTACCTCAATGCACCCAAGATTAGGGCACAGAACTGAGTGTCATGAAGTCCCAGGAAAAGGAAGAACAAAGTCAGAAAGTGAGGTTACTCTCTCCTCCTTTTCCTCTCTTTATCTCATTGGATTTTGTTCATACTTTCAACCAATCAGTTTCCTTGCCCTTAGGGTACATGCGAGGTGGTCAAACATGGATTACTCATTAGAGTATTAGAGTTCTACCAAATTTTTCACTCCAGTGACTCAAAAGATTATATTCTCACTGAACAAATTCATTTTCAGGAGAATATATGATTATTCTCGCAAGGACTGGGTGTTCACCGTAGTTCAATCAACTCAGGCAAGGAGTTTGATGCACATAGTATTATTATGGGTGCTATGCTAACCTCTTAAGTAGGACCTGTGGATGAAACCCAGTTCTTAGAGAAAAGGGTAGGAATGTACCCCAACAGAATTCTACTGCAATGAACGAGACTTAACTGTCTCAGGCTCTCATTCTGACCTTGGCTTGTTTTCTGACGTAGATTCCTTTTCTTGGCTACTGACCTGTTACCCCAGGGATTATATCTGCTTCTGACCTTGTACTGTCCTCCAGACTTCCAGCGGTTGTCCAGCTGGCTATTTGCTCATGACCCTCATTGTATTTATCCAGTTTTCATTGGGTTTGCAAACTTCGTATTTAACTTGTTGTGATTAGATTTCTGCCAGTCACTGTGGGCAATTGAACTGGCGCACAGTGGATCAGCACATCCCATGTTTCTGGGCCTCTGCTCCTGCCTCTATCATTGACTCTACTCTCCATCTAGACTTCTAACCACTAAGCAGTAGCAGGTACAAAGAACTTCTGGTTACAAGTTAGGTAAACTGAGGGACCCTATTTCCTAATATCCCCAACTGTAACTTGAAGATTAACCCTTTCAGCTTTTACAGAATTCTCCCTCCTCCACCTTTCGCCTCTTACCACCCAACCACATTTGTCCATTCTTCCTATGCAGTTTTTAGTGTACCTCGGGGAGGCCATTGCACACCAGTTGCATACATCTCAGCTACAGTTTGTGTCCATATTTGGCTCTTGGATTTAATTATGGATTGCTTCTTCATGTTTAAAGAAATTCCCAAAATCTCATTTCTTGCAATACTCGTTTTGGAAACCTTAAGTTATGCAAAGTTGAGCAGTTTTCTTTACTTCAAAGCTTTTCCAAGTCTTTGTATTAAATGTATCAAAATATAAGAAAGTAATAGGGTGTGCCGTATACCAGGCATTTGGTCTCAGAGTGTGCATGTTTCTGTATGTCTATTTGGTAGAAATACCTATTAATAGACGACGAGGTTTTTGTAATAGTCCAAAGCACTGTTTTGTAAAGTATGGGTAAATAGTGTTTTTTGGAACTTTTATTTTAATTATATATGTATGTGTAAATAGAGTTGAGATATAAAATATATGCTTTTTTAATGTAAATAGCCATCCAACTTTTGAATGTCACTAGTCTAAAGAGTAGGCTTTTAGGTAATTGTGGGAGGATTAAAAAAACTACCACTAGAGGGAGAGTTGGCACAGGACAGAGTACAGCACTGGGGAAATTAGAAGCATGAGCTGGCTGCTTCTAACACAGATGGTTAGAAAAAGACATTAGGAGAACTGACTCTGGGTGGCGAACACATAATGTGATATATAGATGATGTATTACAGAATTGTACACCTGAAACCTATGTAACTTTACTATTGTCACCCCAATAAACTTTAATATATATTTAAAAATGGAGAAAAAAGAGTTTAATCTATTCCTACATCCTCTGAGATTAAATATCTGCTACAATAGCACATCCCAGGGAACAGAGAACCAAATCTTGCAAATGAAAATGCACAGTATGTAAATAACAGTAGTTCAGCTGTGTCTCTAACTAACTACAGAGTCAGGAGTGTGTGGAGCAGAATGGTCTACACTGGTATATGTCAGGGAGCCCTAGGACTGAAGGGCCAGGGCCCCTTATGCCTTCAGAAACTACGTCATGCTTACAGAGTCATTTGTCTTTTTCCCTCTTGGATGCTCAGAATGAGAACGCTTCCTATGTGTTGAGGGACACCCCCTCAGCGCAGTACGTGGTGAGAGGCAGGGTCACAGCTCCCACTACAGAAGCAAAGGTGGCAGCTATCCATCCTCCACCTCCCAGTTTTACAGAGGTTAGGGCCCTGGATATGATCCAGGCGTGACAATGAATGCCTCAACCAGGTAGTGGTACAAAGAGAAAAGAGATCATTCACAGTGGCTGTGGAGCTGGAGATCCTGCAGTGGGTTCAATGGTTGTGGCTCATATACAGTTGTTTCAGGGAAGAGAGTCCTTGGCTTCATGCAGGAAAGAATTCAAGCAAGAGCCAGAAAATTAAGCGAAAGTCTACTCCACAGCCAGAGCAGAGGCTGCCCTTAGGCAAGAGATGGCCTGGACCCTGCTGACAGCAGTGGATTTATTAGTCAAGTCCCATTTTTTAATATGGGAATAAGGGGGAAGAATATTCTTATTAGTTCTCAGAAGGGATGGGTTCTTCTGAGAATTTAGAATACACCCCTTTTTTGTCCTTATATGGTTTTTTCCAGAAGTGTCGTGGTGCCAGGGATTGTGTCATTTAGTAAGGGGATGTTTTACATGGACCATATAATGTGGCTGGAGCTTATTTGAAGGTGAATCTCAATTGCCATATTGGTCTTGGCCAGTTCTGGCTGGTTTCCTTGTCCCATCTTAATTTATTGGTCCTTTGTTTCCGGCGGTTAGTGATTTTTCTTGGAGTCCCTGCCCTGCCCTATCTCAGAGTTTTATCAAATTTCTGTAACTTCACAATCTTCCCTCTACTTTTAGTTGCCAAACTTTCCTTGTTCTTTCTTGTTGTCCAGACCTGGTGCTCCAGCCTCCCAATGAATCTTTGATTTAATGAAGAGCCTTTGTACTTTGTTTGTTTTGATTTTGCAGCTTTATCGAGCCATATTTGAGGTGCAAAAAACTGTACATATTTAAAGTATACAAATTTTGACATATGTATATACCTATGAAATCATCAAAATAATTGACATAATTAACATATCCATCACCACTAAGGGTTTCTTCCCCCATCTCCACCGCTCACCCTTAACTTTTCCAATCCCCCTAACACAGGGCAACTACTAATCTGCTTTTTGACATTATAAACAAGTTTAATTAGCTTTTTCTAGAATTTCATGTAAATTGAATAATACATTATATATACTTCATTTTTTTCTCTCTGGTTTCTTATACTTAGCATAATTATTTTAAGATTCATTTATATTACTGCATGTATCCATACTTCATTTATTTTCATTGTTATGTAATACTATGGTGTGGATATAACAATTTGTCTATTCTGTTGATGGACATTTGGGTGGTTTTCAGTTTTTGTCTGTTATAAACAAAGCTGCTGTGAATGTTAGTGTACAAGTTTATGTAGAGACACATGCTTTTATTTATTTAGGGTAATTATCCAGAAGTGGGATACCTGCACTGCACACTAAGTTTATATTTAACATTTTAAAAACTGCCACAAACTTTCTAAAGTGACTATATCATTTATGTGGACACCAGCAGTGTATGAGTTCCAATTGTTTTTCATTCTCAGTATGGTCAATCTTTCTAATTTTAGCCTATCTAATAGGTGTGTAGTGACATCTCATTGTGATTTTAAGCTACCTCCCTCTAATAATGAATGATGTTGAGAAAGCTTTCATGTGATAATTTGGTCAAGGTTAATTTATTTTGCATATGGACATCAAATTGTTTCAGCACCATTTCTTAAAAGACTATCCATTGAACAGTCTTTTTTTAAAAAAAAGGCTATTTTTTTTACCTAGCTTTATTGCAGTATAATTGGCAAAAATTGTATATACTTAAGATGTACGGCATGATGCTTTGACAAAATTGGAAGGAACCCAAGATAGCATGTGCATGAAACCGAATGAATCTAACTTGTTTACAATGAGTCATGCAACCATACTGAAAAGAATGGAGAAAATGAGCTGATTTAAGTAACTTTCATGGTTCAGAACATGCTTAACATTGGTACATGTCTCTCTGTACTTGAAAAAAATGTGTATTCATCTTTTGATGGGTGGAGTACTCTATAAAGGTCTCTTAGGACAAGTTTCTTTCTGAATGTTGATTATTAGCTTTTGCTCTTATATTAATTATTTCCTTTCTTCTCTTTATTTTGTTCAGTTTCCTAGAAATGAATTAGATCAATTATTCGAGACCTCCCTCCTTCTCTAAGATAGTATCTTTATTTAATGCTATAAGTCCCCCTCTGAGCACCTCTAAGCATAGATCCCGGAGAAATGAAAACATATTTTCATATAGAAACATACAAAGGAAATTTCATAGCAGTTTTATTTTAATAGCAAAAAAGAAAACTGGAAACTACTCCATTGCCTTTCAATCAGTGAATGGTTAAACAAACTGTCGTACATCCAGACCATAGAATACGAGTCAGGAGTAACAAGAACAAACTATTGAGGAACTCAAAACTTGGAAATACTCTAGAAAATTATTCAAGTGAACAATCCAAAAGGATACACATTGCTTGTTTCCCTTTATAAAATGTTCATGAACTAACCTAATTATAAAGATATAGGACAGATTAGTGATAGCAAAGGTTTAGGGACAAAAGAGAAGGGGTCAGTGAGGCTATAAAGGGATAACAAAAGAGTCTTGTGATATTGTTAAGTATCTTCATTGTAGTGATGGTTACCAAAAAAACACACACGTGATAAATTTTATACAGCTATACACTTACACACATACACTTAAGTGCATACACAAATGATAAAATCTGAATAAATTATGTGGTTATATTAATGTCAGTTTCTTTGTTTTGATACTACAGTTATGTAAGATTGAACATTGGGAGAGGCCCTTGAAGGGTGTTTGGAACCACCTGCACATTTCTTTGCACATTTTTATGGATCTGCAATGACTTCAAACTATTTTTTTTCATTAACTCTTCCTAAACCTTTATCTATCCCAAGCTCATTCACATTTAATTCATTACCTTCTCATCCAAATTTTTGAAAATGTTGCCTATATTAACCACACTATTTTATATTTCTATTTTACTCTTGCAATTGTACTGATACTCCCAGAGCTCTCCCAAAATCACTATTACTAAGGTAATCAATTTGTCTAATGATTTTTCTACCTCCTATTTAACCAGACTTACCTCTGTAGCACTGTTAATTACTTTCTCCTTCCTGAGGATCTCTAACTTCTTTGACTTCCATTATGCCACACTTTTCTGGATCATTTCACATCATTGAGTTTCTGACTCCTGCATAAACACTTATCTTTTACCTAATAGAATTGTTCTTATCTACCTGACTGAAGCAGGGACACTGCTGTCCGGACCCGGGTGAGGAGGGTTGTGGGGTGTGAGGAGGGAGAGGCAGGGTTAAGAAAAGACAATAGCCATGAATAGAGTGAAGCAGGGCCAAGGGGCTCCAGCCTCAAGGACTGGATCCCAAATCGGGCCTACACATAAATTTTATTAGTTAGGTGGAGGAAGTAAAGCAGATAAAGCTTGTCAATCTCAAGATCTGTGAATCCTATACATTATAATAGGAAACTGATTCAAGTCAATCACCCTTGCCTACAGGCAGCTGAAGTAAGTCTCAGGATGTATGTACTTCCCCAAGGGAACAAACCTTTATGCAAATGAATAGATGGAGAGCACACCATTGAATCTCTTCCCTTGCAGGTTGTGGGAAGGAATGCAGCCACAGAGGCAGAGGTTCTCCTTAGCCGGGGGAAGGTGGCGGGCTGTGCCCACCTCTTTGAAACCCGTGGATTCTCCTTTTGGTCCCCATGCGGCTGTGCCTGGCTTGAGTTGTCCCCCACCCCCACCCCACCCCACCTCACCCCGTGGGGAATCTTACTCGTCATTGGCTGACCAGCCATCTTTCTGGGGCCAAACAGGGAGACATAAGGTGCAAGCACAAAGGTGAAGCAAAGTCCCTGAAAGGATCCGTCTCACAGACTGTCCTTTCTTTGGGTGCAGGTACAAGGAGACAGACAGGTGGGCTGCTGCGTGGCAACATACTGCCCTCTCTTTATTCCAGCCAGTGGAAGGGAAAAGAGTGTCATCCCAAGCCAATCAACTTATCTCCAAGTTAAAAATAACCCAACAGTTGTACACATCACCTCTCCTCCTATCCTGGGTGTTGAACTTCATCATAAGGCCATGTAACTACAAGGGATGCTGGGAAATGTGGTCTCTAGCATGACAAGCATGTGCATAGCTCAAACCTTATTACCATGGGAAAATGGAAGAATGGATTTGGAATGACCCATAGCAATCTTTTTTTGGCAGTATTCCTCAGGATTTCAGTCATAGCTGATTCTTTTATTTTGTACAATTTGAAAAGGTGATTTAATCTATTTTCTTGATTTTTCACTAGCTCTTTTTTTTTTAAGTCCCAATTGTGGATCTCCATCTTGTCATATTCCTTAGCTTTGAAATCAGATATTTAATTGTCTGCTTGACCTTTGCAGGCATCTTAACAATTTGTATCCCTAGCATCTAGAATGGTGGTTTTTCAAAAGGAGCCGACTTGTTCCTCTGGGGACATTTGATAATGTTTGAAGAGATTTTTTTCATTGCCACAAGTGGGGGGTGGGGAGATGGTGCAGTTCTTGGCATCTAGTGGGTCAAAATCCAGGATGTTGATAAACAGATTACAATGCACAGGATAGTCCTGTACAACAAAGTTATCTATCCCAAAATGTCAACAGCACTGCCATTGAGAAACTCTAACCTAGAATAATGACAGTTACCTAGTTAAAAAAAAAAAAAAAAAAAAAAAGAGTGAATAAATGAACGCTTTAGCAGAACATGTGGAAAATGTGAAAGTAGTAGTGTTCAGAAAGCCTGTGGGGGTATTAAAACGTTGCACAGATGAGTAAAACAAGGCTGAGAGAGTTTATTTAACTTGCCTAATATCAAAAAGCTAGAATAACTCACTCAGGATTTCCCTAGCTCTAAATGCACCCCGCAGCCCCCTAGGATTCATCTTTATTCCACTACACACTCAGTCTTTTAACCTTGAATGCTTGGGGATGGATTGGATCTCTTCTTTTTCCTCTGCTGGTAGCCACCCTGGTAAGAACAAGTTTCTGCCTCATCATTTATGCCCCTCCCCTTGAGGAAGCTACACAGTATCATTTTAGCTTAAATTCTTCAGAAGAGGGAAACATAATACATTTTTACTTACAGTTCTAGCTCTAGTAAAGCTTTTAGATGGATAGAAAATTCCTGAACATCCATGTGACCTCACCCCAACTCAGTCTCATTAGGAAACCCAAAAAGCCTGCTATACTTGCCTCTGGGAATCTCCTTTCCTTTAGGCCAATCAAAGGAAACATCTGTATAGTTGTTTTGTTTTGTTTTTCAATCTAAAAACTTCTCATCTATCTGTTCCTTACTCAAGTCCATACTCTGCTCCTCAAGATCTGTTAGAACAGTTCTTCCATTTGAAGAAAGATAAGAAGGATTCTCTGTGAGAGATGGTTAAGGACCAATGTTACATAAATAGACAGAGAATAATAATCCATCCTGGGATACACACCACTCTGAGAGAAGGGAAAGGAACAGAAATGCTCTTCTCCTAAGTTCTCTTCTTCTGCCTTTGAAATACCATCAATTATTCACTCAGGAGGCTGAATGGAAGAAGAGGAAGGATTCTGTAAAAGGACATGCTGAGGTCTTAAAAAAGAGAAGTCATAGGCAATATAGACAAATACAGATTTATTTTTCACTTGCTATTTTAACTATGTCAAGTGACAATTATTAGAAAAGGGCAGTGGGGGGAGGCAGTATAGGGAGAAATCCCATTACATTAAAAGTTGACACATATAAAATCATTTTACATTCTTTTAAGCCAATCCTGTTTTGACTTTCATTGTGTCACCTTGTTGTCTGTAAATTTTTCAGCTAACTAAAATCAAGTCAACAAATAACTTTAGAGCCCTTATAATGTCTAATACACTAGAAAAACAAAAACACCCTGGAATTTCAGTGTTGGAAGGGATGTGTGATATTGACTATTCTAAACCTTTCACCTTATATTTATCCCTCAGAGTTCTGCCCTGAAGGGTAGTAGCATCCAACGGAGCAGTTACAGGTAAAGGTAGGCAATGTCGGGTGCTTTTTGGGTAATGGTGAGATGAAGAAATCAATTGGAATCATTGATTTCTAATTCTTATTTGTGTAACTTGATCATTAGAACCAGAAAACGTATTTTCAAAGCTTTGGTCAATATGGTTAGCATCCACTGTGATGGACTCCCATGATTTCTGCTACTTGGCTTTGACACCCTTTGTGCACTCCCTCCTCATGCATGTGAGCTAGACCTAGTGATTTGCTTCTTACCAACAGAATATGACAAAAATAATGGGATAAAAGCCATAATTAGGTCACAGATGACCATGACTTCTGTTTTACTCGCTCTGTTTCTCTCTTGCTGGTACTCTGTCCTGCCCTCTTAGTTACGCACTCTGATGAAGAAAGTTGCCATGTTGTGAGCTGCCTACGTGGAGAGAAACTTAGAGAGGCCTACTTGGAAGGAACTGAGGGAAGCAATCATCAAGAAACTGAGGCCCTCTGTCCAACAGCCCATCAGAAAACAAATCTTTTCAACACCCATATGAGTTTGAAACAGAAACTTTCTCCTGTAAAGCCTTCAGATGAGACTGCAACCCTGAATGATACCTTGAATGTTGCCTTATGAGAAACTCAAACACTTATTATTTCATAGTTTTGGTAGGTCAGGGAACTGGGTCTGACCTGCACATTCTGTGAAATAATATGTTTGCTTTTAAGCCACTGTGTTTGTGGTAATTTGTAATATAAAAAGTAGAACTAATACAGACTATTTTCTAGTAAAAAGGCAGACATGAACATGCCTTTTAAAGCAAACGGTTATTTTTCTAGGCAAGTACCAAATTGGATGTATTAATTATGGAAATTAAAGTAGTTAGCCATTGTTTAACTTGAATTCAAACATTGTAAACTGGAACTGAGTTTTTCCTTTAGTCATGTAAACTGTATGTTGTAGCAAATATTTATTTCTGGACTTTTTTTATGGAGAGATGTATCTGTTATGGATGGTTGGTTTCGCTGTCCTATGCCTGCTTATTATTCTTGTCCATATGTAAAGGTGTGTGTGTGTGTGTGTGTGTGAGAGAGAGAGAGAGAGAGAGAGAGAGAGATTTTATTCAAGAAGTTCGTCCAAGAATGTCAAGAGATGATCTTTAGGCTAAAAGTGAACAAAGGCTGGCTTGGATTAGGCCAAGCACAGCCTGAATCAGGCAATGGATATCTCAACTATGGAGTAAGTTAAGAATGAATAATGCTGTGATAGGTCATAATTTTGTGTGTTATTCTATTGTAAGTCTCCTGAAGGTGGGGGTAGGCAGACATTGTCAACTGTCTTAGGTTAAGACTGGACCTAATAAAGGAAATAAGAGATCAGGAATAGATCTTAGGCTTAAGTGACAAGAACTTCCTTCTTATTCCTAGTTCTCTTACTAGTTGACCTTAAATTCTGAGCAAGAAAGGCATGATACAGGCTTTGATATTCTAAATATGGTTTTTAGCATCATCTGGGAACTTGTTAGAAATGCAGAATCTTAGGTCCCACCTCTGACCGATTAAATAAAAATGTGCATTTAAGTAAGATCCCCACGTGATTTAAATGCACATTAAAGTCTGAGAAGCACTGTTCCAGAATACTAACATTTTGGTGAGGTAAACTGGCCTCTGACTCCTGATATCAAGATGTAGACCAGGCAGGAAAGCATCTTTGGAAATGGGCTGTGGTCTGGGCCTGTAGGATACAATACCCAGATCTCACTGTAATCTTCCATTGTCTTCTCACCTATTAATAAACTATTTTAAACATAGTGTGGTCCCAGCTGTTACTAGGGGCATTTAAGAAAAGGTCTCTGTCAATGATTGCCATAAAGCCACACAGTAGATAGCAGTAGCATCTTAAAGGAAGCTGGTCTAAAAATGTGCTGGAGGTGGTCCATAGCAGAACAAACAGAAAATGTGATACATATGCAAATGGCCGGCTGAGGAGGCAGGCAAGGCCAGGAGAGTTCTGTGGAACATGCAGGCATCCCTGAGAAGTCTCAGGATGACACAGGCGGGACACTATAAAAACTTGGGTTCCAAAGGGTCAAGTGAAATGAAAGCTTCAATTTCAGTGAACTGGGCAATGTCACCTAAGTTCGTAGTCACATAGAAGCACAGTCAAAGAGCACTGACCTCAGAAACTTTTCAATTCAGCATCAGGCTCTGTTCTTGCTATGGCATCCTTGGTCTGTTATCTTTCTCTATCTGGACTTGGCCCCAGAGTTCTCTGGCTTTTTTACCCACTCCACTGTGAGCCTCTGGCTTCCACTATCTTTCTTATCAGAACTTAACAGGGCATGTCCCTGATTGTAGATATGTGTTGGATTCTTTTGGTCCCACAGTCTTTTCTGGTTCATTTCCATACTCCGTTCCCATAACAGAGCTCACAGCAGAATCAGCATGTACCATTCCTCTGTGTCTGCCCATAATGCCTATTTGCAGGACAGCAAGAGACAGGGGGGTAGAGGGAGGGGGTGATGGGGCATGTGCCGGAAAGGCTGGGCAGGACATATGCTTCTGAGTTGCTTATTATAAGCAAAACTCACTCAGAGAAGACATAAGATTTCACTAAAGAACATAATAGCTTACTATTAAAACAACAAGAAGTAACAAAGCATATGCTTGTGACTTACAGAAACTGCTAATTAAACAAAATATGCACATGCTGGCAGCTTACTAAATGTGGTATGTCACCGCTTAGATTTCTGGCACCCTCAACACCCCTCCACCTCCATCTGCCAACATAATCTAAGCTCTGCAGAACATATATTCCATATGTTTTTTCATCTTAGCAGTGCCAGCTCTCCCTTAGAAAAACTCACGAATGCTCACCAAGAAAGAAAAGTGGGAGATCTTTTCAGGAGATTTTCTGGTGGCTGGATCTTGGTATAAAGTGAGAACAGCTGGTAGCCGACTCTTGCCAGCTTCAAGTTGAAAGCTCCTGATGCCATCAGGCTCCAAATGAGTTGTCCTGTGGGAGAGAAGAAGCAATAATTGAAAGTGTTTCAAATTCAACACTGGCTGTTTACTCTCTCCCATATGTAAATGCATCCACATCCAAGCCAAGTTTCTAAGATGTATGAAAACCTACAGATTCTCTCAGGTAGAAAACGGGTTCCTGTACTGAACAAAAGCCATTGGGTGCTTTGCTCTTTCAACTACAGTTTCCAGTGCTGTCATGACATTTTTTTCTCTTTTCCTCACTCTGCTTCCCCTACTAACAAAACCTTCAGTTTAAACTTCCTTTCTTGGAATAAAAATAAAAAAAAACATCTTATTTCTGGCAAAAGGAGTCCAAGCATGAGACAGCAGGCCTGGAAGGAATTGGAAAATGAGTCAGGGTTAAGAAAAGCTTCCTAAACAAAATTCCAGTAAATGCAGACACTTCAAGGCACTGGGATCCAAAGGTAGTATTGTAACCCATCTTTTAGGAAAATAGCAACACCCAAAGATAAACTTTTACTTTGATCACTGAGTGACGTCCAGCAGTAGATCCTTCCCTTACATGCTCTTTCAGAAACGATTTTCAATTCATTATCAGGAGAGAAGAATCTGGGACCTTGAAACTCTCTCTTCCAGAAGGTCCCTTAATCCTACATACACATGGGCCCAGGTCCTCCCCTGGATTGTGCCTTTCAAGACCAGGGTGTGTTAAATCACAAGAAAGAAAAAGCCTTGTAATATTGTATTCTTAATATTTTTCCCTTCTCCTCTTCCAGTATCCTCCTTCCCCACACTGTATGACTACATTCCTTAAACTGACACTACTAAAGGAAGCAACTCAAGTTTTTTTTTATTATTGTTATTCACAAAAAAAGTATCCTGAAGTCTTCTATAGACCCAGAACAACTGATGCAATTTTAAAATTCTGTCTCAATAGTAATCTTATTACATGCTTATCCTTGGAACCGATTGTTTTAGGCACACAAGATCCATAATTGATGAGAAAGGATTCATTTGGCTATTCCTTCAGAATGGACACTGTTCTTATTCAAATAATAATAACTAACATTTATTAAATGTTGCCCAAGTGACAGGCATCTTATACAGCTTTTTAATGTATTAGCTTATTCAATTGTCAAGCCAACCCTATGAAGCAAGTATTATTACTATCTTAATATTATATGTAATATGCAGGAAGGAGATCCACTAGAGCATCTGAAGGAAGCACAGCTCTGCCAAAACCTTGATTTTTGTCCCATTGATACTAATATCAGACTTCTGGCCTTTGGAACTGTAAGACATTAAATTGTTTTAAAACACCAAGTTCATGAAAATTTGTTATAGTTGCCACAGGACACTAAAGCAATACATAACAAGCTGAATAGAATCATAGAAGACCCTCAGTGTGTGTGTCAGTCCTTTTCAGAGTGTTGGACAGGGTATAGGATATTAAGAAAATCTAAAGACTCCAGATATGAAATTCACCACCTGCTGAGTTCTCCACTCAGGTTTCTCTCTGCTGGAACTGCAGATATTGAAGAACTGCATTGAAGACGCTTGAGGTATGGGCATATGGAATTCCTACACCAATGATCTTATTCATTCCTCTACAAAGACCATTTCACAGATGAGAAAAGAGTAATATGGAAGAATCACAGATATCTTTCTGAAAGATGGTAATGCATCTTTGAAAAGTTTCTCTGAGAAAATGGCTCTCAAACCGGTGGCTGAATTTGCAGGGAGATCTTTAGAAAAACTTTGCCACCAATAGCATTCCCCGGTTTTAACCACATCCATGTGGGGTTGTTTATGCAAAAAGAAAGTGACTGAATCTTGGTAAGGTGACTAGACAATGGAAGATTACACTGAGATCTGGATACCCTTGGATCCATAGCCCATTCCCAAAGGGTGCTTCCCTGCCTGGCCTTCAGCCTGATGCCAAGAGTCAGGAGCCAGTGTATCTCACCGAAATGTTAGTAAGGTGAGTCTATCGGGGATTCAAAGGTGTCTTCCTCCTTAATCTATTTCCTTCTTCCAATAGTAAATTAGTAGAGTTCCTTTTGCTTTTCGTAAATGTGGAGTCCTTTCTTTCTTCGTAGGCATGAGTGTGGCAGGCAAAGAGTTGGCTGAGTTCAATTATTAAAAGAAATTGAAGAAGACACAAAGAAATGTGAAGATATTCCATGTTCATGGATTGGAAGAATCAACAGAGTTAAAATGGCCGTATTACCCAAAACGATGTACAGATTAAATGAAATCCCAATGGCATTTTTTTAAAAAAAATAGAACAACAACAAAAATCATTAGATTTGTATGGAATTATGAAAGACCCCAAATAGCCAAAGCACTCCAAAGCAATCCTAAGGTTGGAGGTATCAAACTCCCTAACTTCAATTTATACTACAAAGTGAGAATAATCAAAACAGCATAGTATTGGCCGAAAAACAGACACATAGACCAAATAAATAGAATTCAGAACCGAGAAATAAACCAACATATATTGGTAAATAATTTTCAACACAGGAACCAAAAACATATGATGGAGAAAAGAAAGCCTCTTCAATAAATGTTGCCTGGAAAATTGGAAAGCCAATGCAAAAGAATGAAACTAGACTGTTATCTCTCACCATATACCAAAATCAATTCAAAATGGATCAAAGACCTAAACATGAGACCTGAAACAATAAATTGCATAGAAGAAAGCACAAATACTATATTTATGGACCTTGGGCTCAGGGAGGATTTTATGAATTTGACTTCAAAGGAAAGGAGAGTAAAAGCAAAAATAAATGAATGGGGACTATACCAAACTAAAAGTCTTCTGCATAGCAAAAGAAACCATCAACAAAACAAAGGGGCAACCAACCAATGGGAGAACATATTCACAAACCACGCCCCTGATAAGGGGCTAATATCCAAAATATATTTAAAAAATCATACAATTAAACAAGAAAACAAACAAACAATCCAAGTAAAAAATGGTTAGAGGACCTGAACAGAAACTTTTCCCAAGAAGAGATACAAACGGCCAACAGATGTATGAAAAGATGCTCAACTTCACTAGCTACAAGGGAAATTCAAATCAAAACCACAATGAGATAATACCTTACACCTGTTAGAAAGGCTATTATCAACAAGACAAGTAATAACAAATTTTGGAAAGGCTGTAGAGAAAAAGGAACATTTATACCCTGCTGGTGGAGATGTAAATTGGACAGTCACTATGGAAAACAGTATGGAGCATCCTCAAAAAATAAAGAATAATCATATCACCCACAATCCCTCTTCTGGGTAGTTAACCTAAAAATCTGAAAACATTTATCTGTAAAGATATATGTACCACTATGTTCATTGCAGCCTTATTCACAGTGGCCAAAATATGAAAACAATCAAAGTGTTCTTCGATAGATGATTGGATAAAGAAGTTGTGGTACATGTATACAATGGAATATTACTTGGTCATAAGAAAAGATGAAATACTGATATTTGTGGCAACATGGATTGATCTTGAGATTATCATGCTAAATGAAATAAGTCGGACAGAAAAGTTGAGAACTATATGATTTCACTCATGTGGGATATAAAACTGAAAGCAACAAAGGAAAACAAGACAACGAAACAAAAACTCATAGACACAGACAACAGTGTAGTGGTTATCAGAGGGTAAGAGGAAGTAGGGGTTGTAGAAGAGGGATAAAGGGGTGATGAAAGGAGAATTGTCTCTGGGTGGTGAACACACAGTGCAATATACAGATGAAGTATTATAGAACTGTGCACATGAAACCTATATAATTTTACTAACCAATTTCACCCCAATAAATTTAATAAAGATTATTAAAAATAAAAGACTTAGGAAGTTGCAAGGCTTTGACTGATATATATAGTGCTACTGGCCATTTTCCAGTACTAATTCACTACTTTCCACCTTTGTATTAGATATTTTAGTCTTTTTACAGAGATCATCTCCCTCTTGCTTTAATCCTTGGCAGACATGTGGATAACAGCCTGTCTGCAGAAATTAGACTGGGGAGCATAGGGCCTAAAGAAGTACGAGATGGGCTGAGGTCTTTCCAGGGTCTGCCTCTGCTCTGCAGGTATAAGTAAACCTATTATAACTTAGCCTTTTCAACTTCAAAGGAAAACTCTATTTAACACGTAATTTTATCATATTCTATGTGAGAGATGCTATCCTAAATGCTTTACAAATAGTAACTTGTTTAATCCCCATAACATAGCAATTTGATGCTATATGTGCTGTTATTTAACAGATGTAGGAACTGAACATTACAGAGGGTCAGAAACTTAAGATCAAATAGCTACTAAGTATTGGAGTTGAATTCATTTCAATTCAAGAAGTTTTGCTTCTGGATCATTATTTGTTATATTAACAAAACTTGCAGATCTCCCTTTCTTTAGTATCTTTATATTAAGCACATGCAGCTCACTGAGGCCTGAGTGATTCCAATAAATCACCATCCATCATTGATTCTCACCATGGCAGAAAAGAGCTTAAAATTTGAATATATGTAAGATATCAAGTACCCAGTTTGACCCACAATTTCATGTCTTTTACATACAGCAGCATCACAAACGTGTGTGTGTGTGTGTGTGTGTGTGTGTGTGTGTGTTCGGGAGGGGGGTGTTATTCCATCCCATCTTAACATAGGTACAAGCAATCCTCACCCAGGGTAACAAACCATGGGGTCAGATAAACTGAAATCTGTGTAGAGACTTAGAAGGACACAGAGTCAGTCAGTGCCCCCACCTCTCCCTTTCTCATGTCTCAGCATGTGTCCATGGAAATAAAGAGAACAAAAGCACCAGGAAAAAAAGCTAGCTATTACAGAGAAACATCCATAATCTCTCCCTCCTCCAAATCTTAGAATCTTGAACAGTCAAAAATACATATTATTTCAGGCCATCAGCTATTTAATATATTTATTTTGAGTATGGAGTCTCCAGAAAAGTTGTAAATTCCTCAAATCCAGAAACAGATCTTTTCCTCTTGTACCCTCCCTTTAAACACTTGAACTTGAATTACACAGGAGGGCAAGGGCAAAAGCTCAGAGGCCCTCCAGAGGGCACTGACGCAAGGAAATTGTGGCACCAGGGGTAGCCTCTTCCTGGTACACCCTGGGAATTGTCACAGATGTGGTCCCCTTCATTCAAACAGGCCGGCAAACTGTCCAAGTCAAAGGCAGGTTTTGGCCTTCCCTAGCAACAACCAGCTGCCTAGTTCCCATGGCCCTGAGCAACTCGGGGAAGAACAGACACCTTCCAGGATAAGTGATGGCTGGAGTGGGGGAGGACAGGAGGAGGAGGAGGTGGGCAGAGAGTACATGAGCCTGGAATAAGAAAATCTGTGGAACACGGGGGCAAGTAAGGCTGAGAGACAAGGGGTGGAGCAGCTCTGCTTGGGAAGTTTGAAATTCACGTAACTGAAATGTCCACAGAATATTATAGGAGAAAAGGGGGCTAAAATTAAACTCTTTTCTCTTGTAATCTTTCTCTGTCTCTGTCTGTTTCTCTCTGTCTCTCTGTCTCTGTCTCTGTCTCTGTCTCTCTCTCTCTCTCTCTCTTCTTTTTAAGATCAAGCTGTTCTTTCTTTCATTTCTGAATACCCCTACTTGCAGATTCCTGCTGAGTCCTTGTTTTATTGGCCTTCCCCCACTACCACTTTCCTGACCAGTCCTCTGCGCGCATCACCTTGATATATGTGAAATGTCATTGCATTTACTAAACCACTTCTTCATTTGCTCTTTGACCATCTCACAAGTAGCCTGAAAGCCCAAGCTGCTCTTCCTCTACTGAGATATAGGCTTAGGATATACCAACGAAAGGTTAAGGTCTGTTCATTACCATCTAATAGGCCCAGGGTCCTTGATTTGCATATAAGGACATTATGAGTCACAAGAGGGATTTCATCCTTAGTCCCACATATGTCATTCAATGGAAACTCATTGTACTGGTTTACTATTGCTGTGTGAAATACTCCCACTCTCATTCACATTATTGGCAAAGTTCAGTTCCCTGAAGTTGTGGGACTGAAGTCCCCTTTTCCTTGATGACTGTCAGTTGAGGTGCCACTGTCATCTGCAGACCTTGACATAAGGCTGCCTCCATCTTCTGAGCCAGGAATGGTACAGTGAATCATTTTGGTGCTTTGAATTTCTTGACTTCCCTTTATGCTGCCAATCAGAGAAAATAGCTTTTAAATGGCTTATGTGATTAGATTGGGCCCACTTAAGTAATTTCCCAGAAATCTCCCTTTTCATTGACTCACAGTCAACTGATTCGTGACCTTAAATGTATCATCAAGAATCCCTTCTGCCATATAACATAACATAATTTAGGGGTAGGTAGCTCATCATATTTACAGGCTTTATTCACATAGAAGGGGGACTATTATACAAGGTTAAGGGCTATTGGGGTTCATTAGATTTCCAGAAAGCCTGGACTTTTCTGCCATCCATGTTTCCCTGAGAAGGACCTCACTCAAACTTGTATAAGGATATTATTTTCCTATTATTCATATGAAAGTGCTTACAGGACTTGAGACCTGAAGAATGTCCGCTGTGACTTTGCATGTGCCTGTCCCTATATGGCCATTCTCTCCCACTGTCCCTAACAGCCTCCACTTGTATAAGGCTTCAGCACATTTTTGTTCACTCCTATGTGCCATGGGGGACATATGTGGGCCCTCACAGGTGCCTTCACATACAATGGGTTATGTTATAGGGGAGGAAGATGTCCTACAATTATGCTAGTTGCTTAGGAAACCTGAAACTTTATAATGGGCAATAAGCAGACCTATCCTTTATTCCAGAGGGAGACATGTTTACTATATTGGACAGTAAGTATGCCTTCTTTCTTCACTCTGGGTGGAAATACTATATTTTCTAAAACTGCAAATAATCCTTTGCTTTGGAAGGAGATGCCATTCCATTTTTAAAGGCTCAGTACCTCTGCTTGCAAGAAGTGTAGGTACGCCAGAATCACATGTAGAATTGTTTCTTAACTTCTCTGAACATTTTTTTCTTACGCAAAATAAACAAACAGAAAACAAGAGGGTTCTTTTCACTTGTGAAAATCAATGATTTTAAGAAAAATATTATTTCTAAGAGTTTCAGAGTCTGGTAAAAGTCTGTGGGAAATTGGCAGGAGAGAGATACTAAGCATTTGACAATCTTTAAAAAGATGGAATTGAAGAATAAATGTGCACAAAGCATTGTACAACTAGAAAACTTGTATCATTCCCCATGATAAATTCTGAGTAGCACCTAAGATGTTACAGGAATATTCTACAGACAGCTTCTTTGGTTACCATTTTCTTGATAGAACACCTCTTGGTTTTTAATTAACCGAACTCCACACAATGTGTATATCCCTCAGTACAATATTTTTCAGCCAAAGCTTGTATAAGAAAAATTTACACATGCTGTGGGGACAGAGCCTCAAAGAGCAATTTCCAGGCTCTCGGCCTCATATGGAGGGGTGCTGGCTTGGGTGGTAGATGGCCGTCAGCTGTGGCTGGTTGGCCGTCGTCTGTGGCCATTGAGCCATTGGCCACTGATATAACTGCTGCGGCTATGGAGGAGAGTCAAGGAGAGTGGAGGAGAGTCGTCGGTCAGTTGGCAGAAAAACGGACAGCAGGTCGCACGTCCAGTGAACCCAGCCTCCAGAGACCATAGTGGTATGACTCCCCTGCCTATGGCTCCGTGGGTGTTCCTTTTTGGCCTCACCATATCCTGCGTTCTTGTGTGGGGAGTGGGAGCAGAGACCCCGCAGGCCTCCCTGCGCGACACATGCATTCCCAAATCTCAACACAATCTTTTAGTAGAATTACAAGTGGGCTATGTGGTGCAGGGAGTCACGCAGGGTCTCTGGTCCTGCTCCCCACATAAGAACACAGGATGTGGTGAGGCCAAAAAGGAACACCCACAGAGCCACAGGTAGGGGAGCCATACCACTATAGTCTCACTGGAGGCTGGATTCACACGAGGTGCGACCTGCTGTCCGCTTTTCTGCCAACTGACTGACTCTCCATTTGCTAGCTGCAATCCGCCTCTCTGCAATCCTCAATCCACACTCCGCCGCTTGCTATCTCAGCCACCATCTTCTTGCTAGCCCCTTTTTCTGCTAGGACAGCCACAGCAGTTATATTAGTGGCCAATGGCTCACTGGTTACAGCTGACGGCCACCTAGTCACAGCTGATGGCCATCCAATCACAGTTGATGGCCATTTACTACCTGAGCCAGCACCTGTCTATGTGAGGCCGAGAGCCTGGAAACTGCACTCCTGGCTCTGTCTCCACAGGCTAAGTCTCAAGTTATATCCCAAATACAAATGATAAAAGATGAGAATTACATGTTCTTTGAAAAGAACACTAAGCATCAACAAAGGGGAAGAGGGTGGTGGGAGAGGCACCACTGAGTCATAGTACTTCATACAAAGACAATAAAAAGTTTTTAACAAAATCACACTAATTGTCTGCCAATCAGGAAGTCGAGTTTTAAAGAATTTTCCATTTGAACATGATAGTTTGTTATTTATATATGGGTGTTTATGTGTTTTACACAATCGGTTGTGAGGTTGGGGTGGAACGTACTGCATCATAATTTTTTTTTAAATTTAAAATAATGAGACATAAACTTATCGGTAGAATTTTTTACCCTGAAGTTAGATTTTCAGGGAATAATTACAGTTGGGTTCAATTGAAAGAGTTATCTTTTTCTTTCTTTTTTGTCATCCTCACCTGCTACCATTAGATTCTACATAGGTAAGTACTGGTCATTTTCATGAGTTTGGGAGAAAGGGAAAAATCAGGAGATGAGATGGACTGTCAGTAGGAAGAATGCTCTGTTGATTCTTTTCTGCTTCTCTCTTCCGTGGATCTCTCCCTAAATATCTTCAGCATTCCAAGTCCTGATTTTCTGAATCCCCTTTCTGAGCCACTTAGTTGCTTTTGTTTTGCAGCCTCTACTAGAAGATCTTTTCTCACTCTCTTTACTTCTCAGGAACATAAGAACTGGGTACCTGAGAGCACCCAGAGAATAAAATTCCACCTTCGCCTGAAGGAAAGTTGGTACTGACTGTGAGGAGATACCTTATATTGGGCAGTGCCAGCCTGAGCGTGGAAGAACCTCTCCCCACACAGGAGTGTCTCTGAGCTCACAGCACCTGTGTTCTTTCTCAGCGCTGTGGGTTTGCTCTGCTCACTTGCTAGGCTTTGATTTTGGCTCTTCCCTTCTCTCAGGTCCTGTTATGACAAATCTTCCCCATCTAGTCTGACAAAAGCACTCAAGGTAGACAGTAAGTGAGGGGATGCAAAAGGAAGTCCTTCCTTGCCTCCACTTCCCATGTGTACATTTTATAATTTAACAAACATGAAACATTTCAGTGTAATTTATAATGGTTAATATTCAGCTCAATAGTTGTTAACTCAATTTATTAAATTTACCTGGTTTGTTGACTGTCTATATTGTTTTTAATTTTCATTTTAGGAAAGATAGGAATAAATATTCTTTTAAAGCAATTATTTAAAATGCTCAGGATTGTTTGCAATTCTGATACTGATGAGGAATCAGTAGCCCCAGCGGCTGTTGCCAATGATCTTGAGCTGTAGAGAAGCCGGTAAAGGGATAAAGCATACAGATAAGAGAGCACAGACAAGAGAACCCCAGAGAAATGGCACTTGAGCCCTGATTGGAGTGAGCTCAAAGCCTACCTTACTGCTAGATTTTCTTAGTGATGTGATCCAGTAAATACCTTTACTTCTGAAAGCCAAATCATGTTGGAATCTTTCTTACTTACAACTACAAACGCCCTATCTCATACAGTGGGCTTCTACAACTACGAGAACAGGATCTGGCCCCCCAGCTCACCTGCCATTAAAGGGAGAATTCGAACTAAAAGAGGAACTGATAGAAGCACAATCACTGGGAACTTTTCTAACCCATTTTATGACATTAACCAGGGCAGAAAATCAAGACCCATGGCGTTTCAAAACCATAGATTCATTTAAAGTGATGGAAAAGTGTTTTCATCAAAGATGCTAAGTAAGTGATTAGCCAACGCAGTCTATGAAAGATCAAAAGAAATTTAACAATCATCAATAAAAAAATGAATCTGTCCATTCATCTCAGCTATTTATTTGAGAAGCAATGCCCTTACATGGCAATGTAGTGTTCTTGGCCATTAGGATAATTTTGTCAAAGGTCTCATATGATAATTTCTTTCCAGATTAGGGAACTAGCCAGGTACACTTTTTTTTCCACATTAGAAATATGTGGCCAGGGAGAGGAAGTGTAATAAGGTGGAAAGCAGAATAGTGGTCTTGAAATATGCAGATAAATAAAAAGTCTGGGTCTTGCTTTCATTCAGGTAAGATAATTTTTGTTTTCAAAAAACCTTTAGTTTTTTATTCAAAAAATATCAATAGTAATCCTGCCAGGCATTGAAGTCACCTCAACTCCAACCTGACTGAAGCCAGAATGTTTCAAAGCCTAAGGACAGAGGACCTGCTGTGGTCGATTCTCACAAGTGACCTCAAAGGACAGGGCAACACATAATTCAAAGAACCAGTGCCCTATTCAAACTGTTTGCCAGGCAACCATGGCATTGTAAGTACAGATATTAAAATATATTGAAAAACTTTATGGCAATATGACAGATAAATTTTTGTTATTGGTTTTCACAAATATAAAAGTTAAGTATGTGTTTTAATTATCTGTTTTATACATTTTTGCATTTATTCATTTCTATTCTATTTTACAGATATCATTTCATAATAGATTGGAAACTTTTTAACTTCAAAAGAATAATAATAATAAAAAAGTAACCCAGTTTCTTCATCTAAGAAGTTTAAGAAGTTCTGTTCTAAACATTGTAAGAGGCGAGGCCTAAGGCTGGTTGTGTCATACCGCCAGGCCTTGGGGAATGGGTGGGCAGTAGAATGTTGGGAGAGCAATGTCTTCATATGTAACCTAAACCCTACGTGAGCAAAGTCGACAAATCTCATCACAAATATACCAGTAGGATGTATATTTATTCATTTTCACATGGGCTGAGACAAGACCCACAGAATCTCTTCCCCCATCCATTTCCTCCTTCTCAGTGTTTGTCTAGGAAACTAAAGCACACAAGACAGGTAATTGCAGATTACAATTTTTATTATTGCTCTTTGAAAGCTCAGGTTATGGAATGCAGAAAGGAGCCTGAAATGAGGGTGAGGGGGAAGGAAAGGTCAGAATGATGTGGTCAAGTTTGGTATGTAGGGAAAATATTCCCTTCCTGGGTGGGTCTTCTCACTTGGTCCCATGTCTGTGATGAACTGTACACGAAACTCAGGCTGTTGACTCCTACCTGACTTACTCCTTACTTGAACTTGCAGATATAGGGCAAATTCTTATAACAGTGATAGTCTTTCCATGACAGATATCCTGGAGAGACAGAAGGGATAAAGTGAATGGGGCTGGTGGAGATTGTATCCCGGATTTTGGCTTAGGATTCAAAGCCCCTCCCTCCTCTCCACCAGGGTCCTACTCCAAGAAGGAGACTCAAATAGAGGAGAGGTGACATGGAATGGGAGAAGACAAACCAACATTGCATTTCCTACCTGAGGAGGATTTCCTGAAGGTCAGGCCCTGAAAGTGGGGACAAGGGGCTAGCCAAAGGTAATTCCCCTCTTACTTACCTGAGCTTCGTGACAGGCTCCCACAGTAGCCAGGGTTTGAGATGGTGGTAGGATCGGTCTCCCAGGCAAAATAATCCAAAATGTCATTGCTACTCCATCCCCAACCCTCTGCATTGGACACAGTGCCCTATAGAGTAGAGGATGGAGCCAGGTGAGGTTGAATCGCCATTAAAGTTGTCCTTGTATAATCCTCTCAGCTAGATATCTGATCCCTTCCACAGCATCATGAAATTTGTTCTGTTCATACACATGCTGCCACAGAACTCTCTTCTGAGAAACTCTCCCTAACTCTTTGTTCCTATTGGCAAACGCTAAAGCCAATAATCACTAAGACCAATGGTACTACTCAAAGTAATGTTACTAGCTGAAAAAAAAATTGGTGGTGCATTTGTAATTACCCTCTCAACCTTAAAGATAATGTCAGTTATATAGGGGAAAAGGGCATCTTATCTTCATTTTGAATTCCTCAACACAGTGTGTGTAGACTCAGTGAAGTTCAGAGAACTGAATTATAAGACATATGTGAATTCTGTAAAAACTTGACAAGAGGCAGATTAACTTCAACTGGAGATAAGGATCCTCCACAAAACATATCTCTTCAGCTCACCCCAAGGCCCTCCCGTTTCCCCAAACTTCCCCCCAGATCTTTGAGTTCTGGGACATTCTAGGGTATTTCCTGGGCAGGCACAGGAAACAGGAAGTAGACCTGGGTAACAATAGCAGCTAGAGAAGTAACAGAGAGGAGATGTTATCACACCTGTGAGGGGTCATGGAGCCCGATCCAGACGTTTGATTGGATGTTCAAATTGTTCTTGACAAGAGTGGCCACGAAGTATGCCTCAGCCCCACTGAGTATAGACACAAGGTTTCCTGAGTGTAGCTTCTGGCAGGCCACCTGTGTGGGGAAGGGAGAGACTGAGGAGGAACTTGAGATGTCACTGAGGGAGGACAGGGCTTACGCAGGTGAGAAAAGATGTGTGTGCAAATGATGAGGGGCTCATTCTCATGCTCAAAATTGTCTGGAGAATGGAGACCACCTTCTCTCCCTCTGGTCTCAAATGTACTTTCCCCCCTCACTCCCAGCTGCAGATGCAACTACTCACATTTGCTTCTGTCCAGGATTTTGGTGTTGTAAACACTGCATAGCAGCGGGAAAGAAAGGCATAGGAGCCTGAGGGACACTTTATGCGTGGAGAGGTATGTTCCTTCTCAAAGTCTTCACCTGGATTGGAAGGAAACAAAGGAGAGAATGGAGTAAAATACAGAGTGGGCGCTGGGGTTGGGAGGTGACCTTAGGGAAATACCTATGAGGTAAGGGCTTGTGAAAGTGACTCCAATCTCCTCACTACCACCTACTATTGCCAGCACTTTCAGGATTACTTGATCTTGAATCAGCCTCATTAAATGAAGGACCATCTCTTTTCTTTCTACCCTTGCCTTTTATTCAAAAGTCTGACACTTCCCCCACTCTGAGCTGACTGCTCCCACACTGGATTCTCCACATTCTCCTTCCCATTATCTCATTGTTGACCCTTCATGCTTTCTCTCTTCACTCTGCCAACATAAATTAGAATCCACTGACAAAATATAAATTACCTCATTCCATTGTTAATGGCCCACTGTGGTGACTCCCACCACTAGTTACCCCAAAGGAAGCAGTGATGATGGAGGAATTGCAGGCAGTTTCCTTGTGTGAGGATATACCCACCATTGCCACATGCATCACACAGGTGGCTTCCTCCTCCTCTTGGCCCTGAGCATTTACAGGGAACCCAGTGTTAAAGACAGTGAAATCTCACCTTGCACCTGAGATAGAAGCATCAGGCAGGAGAGCAGCATCCAGCACACGCTGGGGAGGGTCATGGATGACAGCATCGTGTCTGTGACTTAAAAAAGAAATCTGAGATCATTTAAGAAGTGTGGTCAGAGAGAGTGCATGCAAAGACCGCTCTCTTCTTCCTCTTGCCTTTTACTTTTTTCCCCTAGGAATGAATTGATCTTGGTGACATAAATCCCATTCTCTAGTTCTGCAAAGAACCCCTCCTGAGACCTCTCTGGACCACCTTTGCTGAGTCTCAGAGACACTGTGTTCTCAGAGAACAGAAATATTCATATACCTTCTCCAAAAATGTATGAGGTAAATGCCTTCCCTCATGTCTCAGCTTTCAGAGCTCCAACTTACCTGTGTTCCACGGATCTGCAATGGTTTGTGAGGTCAGAAAAGACTTGCCTCTTATAAGAGGATTTGAAGGTGGGGCTCTGATATAAATAACAAACATGTGGAGCTAGGACAAATGCCATGGCAAGGGTTTGGGACTAGTTCAAGGAGATTCCTGCCATGGGGAGGAGTCTCTTCCCAGCAAAGGCTGGGAATTACCACAGCTGTTGTTTCTTTCCTCTTAAGAGATGAGCATTTGCCCCAAAAATGGGTGAAGTTTGCTCCTTTCCCTGTCTCTTCCTTGTTAGGGGCCTGTGGTACAAAGTAGTATTACATTTTTAAGGGGGACTCTACTGGAGTAGTTCTTCTGGCTGATATCTCAAGAACTCACTTCTTTAAGCATACATGTGTATTTCTTGCTATGGTGTAGTAAAAGTTTTTTCAAATCTAGTGGATTACAAGTGGGAGTGGGTATGGGAATCACAAGTATCACAATAGGTGAAGGCATAGAAGGAACTAGAGCTAAGAGTAGCAGGGATGGTTCAGAGTTGCCTCTTAAACATGGTAGCTAATTTTAAAGAAAAATCATCATTTGTTCAGAATCATCTGACAAGTCAATAAATAAGCCAAAATCTAAGGAAAATCAGATCAATAAACTTGCCTTGCCAGTTGTTTGAGAGATGGAGCTCCCTGATGGATAATGATAATGTACAAGAATAAAAGGCAGTGAAGGAGTTTAAAATAATTAGTAAGAGTTAAAGAGGGGTCAGAGCAGGAACTGGATGAAATTGGAGACATGATCCTGCATTACATGTAAATTAGACCTCTACTATATCAAGGTGCTCACTACACCAGACTGCTAACAACGTCCTTGCAAGAATGCCATTTGGCTGTGGTGAAAATCACTTTTATTACATTCTTACTGGGAGGGTCAGCCTCATGTGGGAATACTGAGAAAATTCTGTAGTCAGATTTACTTCTGAGTTAGCAATTTGGGCAACTATGAGGTACATACTGTGTGGTTCACGTTCTGTTTGGTCAGTCTGGGAAAAATTCAAGCTGGGGTTTTCTACAGACTCTGACTCTCATACTACTACTATAGGCCAGCTTGTGTGCAGGAGTCTACTGTAGTCATTTGTAATGGGATCGTGCAATTAAGTAATTGATTCACGTTCTCAGAATCCGAAAGTCAGTAGAACCAACAAATAATCCAATAAGCAATATAGCCAACAGACTATTTTGTTAAAAAGGAAAAACAATGAATTACTTCACAAAATACATACAAAAATATATAGTGGCACCTCGGGTTCTAAGAAACTTCTAAGACAGTTGGGTGGGGTGGAGGACCAGCTGAGTCAGCTGGGTGGAGCAACAGAGCTCTTCAGGCCAATCAGATTCAGATTTGACCTATGGGGGGCAGGCTCAATGCAGGCAAAATGGCGCCCACTTGCGAGCTACACAGAAGGAGGATCCCTCACCGAAAAAATGTCTACAGTCCTCCAGTCCTCCCCTCAGAAGCCACGAACCTCAGTGTGCTCCTCTGTATGTCTCTAAGGCCTCCTGAATCACTATCCCTCTGCCAGAGCCCAAGGTAAGTGCCAGCAAGTGAGTGTGTCTGTGCGCCGGCCGTTTAAGAAGACATCTGGGTTTCCTGCAGTTTTCCGTGCAATGGCTGGAATCTTCACTGTTTTTCGCAACCAGGTCTTGTGAGGGCTCCTCTTCCCTGGCACCAGTACTCTGAGCTGGGGAGCTTGGTGTAGGGGCCTGGGGTCCCTCACTCCTCCGGGGGGAACCTCCAAGGCCAAGATAGCCCTCCTGATTCTCAACTGTCACACAGAGATTTGGAGTACATTCCGCATCTCCGTCCCTCCTACCAGTCTGGAGGTGGCTTCTTCTGTGTATTTTTAGTTATAGGACTTCTGCTTGACTAGACTTCAGATGGTTCTCCAGGTTGGTTGTTATATTATTTAGTTGTAATTTTAATGCACACATGGAAGGACACGGGCACAGTGTTTATCTGCTCCACCATCTTGCTAGGAACTTAGAGTATATTTTTGAATTTTTGAAAAACTCAGTGTCATGGAAGAAGGAAATAATATTAGATTCAAATAATCCAAAGGGATATAGCGACCTCATCTAATGGCTAAATTTTAATGGGGTCTTTATTAATAAAGTAAGTCATTTGAGGGGCAATTGGGAAATATGAATATGGACTGATATTTTATAATGCCACACTTTAAAATTTTCTTTCTCTTCATAGTAGTATTATAATTAAATAAAGAATTTCCTTACTTCTAATATTTATGGTGAAGTAATTAGAGGTAAAGTGTCATGATGTCTGCAACTTGCTTTCAAATTATTCAAGAAAAAAGTGTGTGGTGTGCATGTGTGTGTTTGTGTGTGTGTGTGTTTGTAGAGAAAGAGATGGACCAAGGATGGAGAAACAAAGCAAATATTATAAAATGATAACAATTACTGACTCTAAGTGGAAAGTATGAGTGTTACTCCTACTATTCTTTCGACTCTTTTGTATGTTTAACATTTCCAAACAGAAAGTTACAGTTTAACTTACATGTTCCCTAGCAGTAATAACACATATTTTCACGTCATTTCTATAATCTAGAAATAGCATAATAGAGCAATATTTACATACAATCATATATACATGTACATATTAAAATAATTTTTAAGAATTCAAATAAAGTATTACAGAATTATAAATAAGTAATAAAATATGTGAAATGTTTCAGGGTTAGGCTACCTGAGTTTTGGCTATATAAACAAATAAAAACAAGGAAAAATAATTGGGTGATCAATATTCTGTGTCCAACCAGAAAAAAATAAATAAATCATGTCTTCAGAGTTAAAACTTTAATCATCAGACTCCACTTTTCAAAGCAGAGCTTAAACACCTTTGAGCATGGAAAACCTCTGAGTTCTTCGTTTATCTGTTAGAAGCAGAATGAAATGTGATTTTTCCATAATCTCATCCTTTTCAAGCTATACGTGGTTTACTATCCTCCCAAATCCTCCCCATTACCAGGTAGAAGACAGTAATCTCAGATCCTCCTATGAGAAGTTATTAAAACTCGATTTTGTTTTTAATTGAATAATGTGTTAAAGTTATAGTAAAATTTAAGGTTATAATATCCCTAACCACAATGTAAGAGATTTGTTTCACATGACACCTTACTAAACTCATTACAATTTAGTTTAGTTTTACTTGTTCTTTCTAACAATCCTTATTAATCAGACACACAGAAGTTCGTTCAAATACTACATTTAGAAAGCTGGATTTAGATTATTTACGCTCCACTTCTTGGTGGTGAAAAACGAATCCTTACTCTTGGAGTAACCAAGGCTAAACTTTAAGAAGTTTTCTTTGCCAAAAGATAAGATGTCCAACCTGTACTTTTTACTCCATATTATCTTCCAAGTCCAACAACATTAAGATTTGCAGATCAGCCTCAGTATGGTTTATCTTGGAATTAATACAAGAAAGATGGCTCAGCAGAGCCCAGGTCAAAAACAGCCTTGAAACATATTTTATTGAAGATTTATCACTACAGTACACCCCTTTGGGATATATTAACCGAGCATCCAGGATGCTACTTTAGTCCTTTTATATTATCCTAAAGTCTATCAGAAGAAATGGGAAAGGGATAATAAAATGAGTCCCCATGTACTGTGTGAAACAAGGCAGACTGGCCAAACCTCAAACTCCCTGAGACCAATAAAGGAAATTATCATGTCCAGGTCCAGAACTAAGGTTAGATGTTTAAGTCAATGTCAAGGAACAAAGCCCAAGTCCACAACTATGTTACATGATTAAGATCAGCATCAACTTTCTGGACAAATCCAGGTCCAAGTTTTAGGTCTTTGTCCAGTTCCATTGTCCAAGTCCAGATGATACATTTAGGTTAAGGTTCAAGATCAAGGTCTGAGATTCTGGTCTTGGTCTGAAGTTCAAGTTTGAAGTTATGGTTCCAGGTACAGGTAACAGGTCTAAGGTCCAATTCCAAGGTCCATATTCAGTATAGGTTCATGCTCCATGTGCACAATTGATATCCAATGTACATATCCTATGTCAGTTCCATGTTCATGATTGGTTTCCTGGTCCAAGGTTCAGGTTTAGGTTCATGTTAAATATGAATCTCAATTTCCAGGTCATTCCAGGTGCTGATATTTTTCTCCCTCTTCGGCCCCATGACATCTCTCCTTTATAACATCTGTCAGTTGCCCTCAATTTTATCCCCCCTTTACTTCTTTCCACCCAAATATAGCATATGCTGATTCCCCAGGATATTTTCCCCTTTGCTTCAATTAATTTTCTTATTCCCCTCTTCTGACACTTACTAATTCTTCCCTATTTCTGCACAATCTCCCCCTTCTCTTGTCTTATGTCACATGCTGATTTCTCCAATATTTTCATAAGCTTTATAAGAGCATGAAGGTTCAGAAGTAAGCATTCCTCTCAATTTCAATTTCCCAGTATGGATACTTTTTGTCTCTCTAGGCCAACTGCTTAGGACATGATTGAGAAGAGTTTATGAGTGTTACAAATACTGAGTCTTTACTTCCTGTTATTTTAACCCAAAGGTGATATCTTGGCTGGTTGTAAAATTCTGTGGGAATAGACTTTCCCCTTCAGCCTTTTATACAAATTGTCTATTTTCTTCTGAAAGCTAATATTTTAGGAGAAGAGAAAAACTTAATTTTTCCCTCTTTTTTAGAACATAATGATTTTTCTACCTGGGCTCAGATGATATTTTGTTTATTTTATTTTTCCTAAATTATTTACTTTTGTTGTTCTTCTCCACTGAATATTGACCATTCCTCAAGCCTGTACCAAAGTTATAATTTCACTACTTTTTCATGTCAGGTCTATTCCTTAGTACTTCCTTAGTTTCAGATCTATTATAAATTTTGTTTTTTGTTTTCCTTATATATCATGGTAAAAAGATGATAAATGTGGAATACAGACTACAAAGAGCAGAAGACTTGTAATTTGTACAATTGAAGGAGAAAAACAGAAAAAGAACAGGAAAAATTAGTCAAGGAAATGATAAAAATAAAACTTTAAAGGGCTGTCTAAATCTAAAAACTTCTGGGTCCCTACAGAGAAAGAGGGGGAGAGAGAGAGAGAGAGAGAGAGAGAGAGAGAGAGAGAGAGAGAGAGAGAGAGAGATCACTTACTATCAAGATGACTTAAAACTAGATAAATGAACTTCAAGAATAAGAAAGAGATATCACCATCATAACATTTCCCTATGGTATTCATCTATCTTGAATCTTCAGTACTCTCTTTTCATTGATAGCTTCTTGTTCTTCTGAGAATACAAAGAAACTTGCAAGTTTTCTTTTCTCTTGAATTCTCATATGTACTTTTGAGCAGCTTCTTTTATCCATACCCTTTGTTGTTTGACAACATATTTACAGAGATCCAAGGCTAGATCATCTTTTTATTCATCTTTGAATAAAATGTTCATCTATATTGTATTTTGCTCTAGAAAAAAATGTGTTGGAGGATTACACTCAACTCCTGTCTTTGTTTCCTTAGATACTTTTTATTTTTCACTCAGTGTCTGAGTTGGAAGGCTAAGTGTTAGTGGTTTGTAATCTATGTTAGATCTTATTTTGCTTGAGCATGGGAGGTGGGTGGCAGCGGTATCTGGAATGAGCTGGCAAAATGAGCAGTTGGCAGCTAGTAATTTTAATTCTAAAGTTAGAATTAGCTCTATCTTCAATTTGCCAAATTTGAAATACCATTTGTACGTGGTCCCTTGGTTAAAATGTGAGGCTACCTCAGATCTCATCCTTTCCGTTTTTTTGTGGTGAGCAAGTTATGAAATCCCCTTGGCTCCCAAACTTTCTGTTGCATGGTTACTAACTTATCTCAGTTGGCTTTCATCTGAATCTCAGCTCGTTGTTAGCCAATATTCCCTCTGCCCTGCTTCGTCTGATATCTCTTTATGAGTGAAGAAACTGAATGGCTTAAGAAATTTGGTTTTGTTCTGTTGTTTGTATAAAGAGAACTATAGGAGTTTATGTGGGGATTGACCTGGTATATCTCTAGCTTATTTCATTCATAGTTGAATATTGTTAAAGCTGGGTGATGGACACATGTGGATTATTGCATTATTTCCTCTGCTTTTATCATACTTGACATTTTCAATGTAAAAAGTAAAATGAGACAACACAAATGGAAAACTACCTAAATATCTGTCCCTATCCTCATAGTTTCAAAAAAGGGCCTTTTCCTGTCCTTCATCTTATGAGGTCTAACAATTAAGTTTGAGAACTTGCCACTGTGTGCTTACATTAGCAGCACTGTACAAACAGCTTAGTAAGGTTTCATAACCTTGGTATATCAGGGACTCACAGCTGTGTTCATGTTGATGTGTGGTGGTGTCTTGCTGAGTGGTGTTCATTATTGTTGTTGCGTACTTTTGTGCGCCATTGCGAAAATGTCTGAGTTGAATTAGAGCAATGAACAAACATTAAATTTCTTGTTAAACTTGGCAAGAGTGGAAGTGAAATCAAGGACATGTTAGTTCAATTTCATGGGGATAATGCCATGAATAAAATGGCAGTGTACAATGGATTAAACGTTTTTCTGAGGGGAGGGAATGTGTCACTGATGAAGAAAAGTCATGGCAGCAGTAATGAGCAGAACTGATGAAAACATTGCAAAAATTTGTTGAATTGTTCATCGAAATCATTGGCTGACTGTGAAAAGCATAGCAGACCAAGTAAACATTATTAGAGAAAGAGTTAGGAAAACCTTAACTGAAAATCTTGGCATGACAGAGGTGTGTACAAAAATGGTCTCAAAGGAGCTCAGCGATGAACAAAACCAAAGGAGAGTTGAAGTTTGCCAAGACCTTTTGGAGAAGCAAGACGATGTTTAGGGCCATGTTATTACTGCTGATGAAACATGGTGTACCAATACGGTCCTGAAACAAAGCAACAAAGTGCACAATGGAAGTCAGCCAATTCTCCACAACTAAAAAAGTTGTGTCAGTCAAAATCAAGAGTCAAAATGATGTTGCTAACCATTTTTGAAAACAGGATTATTCATTACGAATGTGTACCAACTGGACCAACAGTTAACCAAGTTGACTATTTGGAAGTGCTGAAAAGGCTGTGTCAAAAAGTTAGATGTCCTGAACTTTTTGCCAACAATTCATGGCTCTTACATCATGACAATACACCAGCTCAGATAGCACTGTCTGTGAGGGAGTTTTTAGCCAGTAAACAAATAACTGTATTGGAACACCCTTCCTACCCACCTGATCTGGTCCCCAATGACGTCTTTACCCAAAGATAAAGGAAACATTAAAAGGAAGACATTTTGATGACATTCAGGACATCAAGAGTAATCTGATGACATCTCTGATGGCCATTCCAGAAAAAGAGTTCCAAAATTTATTTTAATGGTGGACTAGGCACTGGCATCGGACTGTAGCTTCTCAAGGGGAATACTTTGAAGGTGACCGTAGTGATATTCAGTGCTAAGGTACTGTTTGTGAACTTAATTTTCAGACCTTGTATATTCAGACCTGTACACTGATATCTATGTGTAAAGTGTTCTTTATACATGTCTTTCTTTGACCCAAATTTCCTGAACCTGGACTTGAATATGGACTTGTGACAGGTTGATTAAAGATGGATTTTACTATACTATTTTAGACTTTTGTTCATTAAGATGGGTTGCTTTGGGAAAGGGGAGTTAAATGAATAAGAATTTTTATTTTTTTTTATTTTTTATTACCAAGAAACTGTGTTGGGAAGGGCATATATTAATTTAACATTGCTCTAAAAAACACAAAACACAAAACTATACTGATATAAATAATCATAAAAATATCACTACCAAATATAACACTGTTGCAGGAAGGAACACTCGATAACGTTTGAAAATTGATTCTCTTCACAGGGCCCTAACTCCTTCTCTGTTGAAGTTACAATTCTTTTTTGAGGCCACAGCACCTAGTCCTAGGAACAAAGTGATCTCAGTTCAAGGGACTATTAGCCATTCTTCCAATTATAAGTGAAGTTTCAAAATATGTTTTCCTCAATCCCATTGTGCCATTATTATGAAAAGCAATTAATAATATAGTGTATTATTTAATTAATAATGATTTTTCCATAAAAGACTGCATAGTAATTAGAAGATCCTTTCTGATTTCAGAAATGTGAGTATGACAAAATGCATGTACTAGAATTTCAGAAATATGCAAGTCTTCTGTTTTCTTGGACCATAGCAACCTGAAGTTTCTTCAAACCTCAGGTGCCAACAGTCAAACCCAGTTGCAGCTCATCCAAGCTTAGCCTCTGCAGCCCTGCTTAGGAGGGGTCGGGGGGGTGGGGGGGAAGCAGATTTTCTGAGTCTGGTCCTTTTGTCTGTGAGTTGAGGCTTTGCAGTGATTCCTTATTGCCCCATGTCTCTGGTTTACCAGGATACCAAGCTTTCTACAGATGCTGGCTCTGTTGGACCATCTCTATCATCTCTTTCCTGTCCAGTCTTTTTCAGGAAGGTCTTGAGTGTTAAATCTCCCTCACCTTATGTTGGAGTGAAGTTACTAGCTCCAGCTCAATTCTGCATCCTCTGCCATCTTTTTCTCTTCTTTGAAATTATAAAACTGTCCACTCCTCTCACTCAGACTCAGGAAGAGTAACCCCTGGAGAGTGAGAAATAACACTTGGAATTGTCTTGTGCTGCTTATTATCCCCTTGTTTGGCCATGTGAGCCACTCCACAGAGAAATGGTCTCCACTATTGTAAATAATATGATATCCTATGGCTCCCTTGTTCCTTGTTTAGCAAAGCATGTTACTACAGTTTATATCAACTGCAGGGAACCAGTGATGATAGCCGGGTTAAAACCAAGAATTGCCAACCTAAATACAGTGGTCCTATGGACAGCATTTAGTGCAATGGTTGCCTTACAGGTAAACACAGTGGGATCTGTTTTCTAGGGGACACATTTTTGAGAGCGAGCATCTGTTTTGTCTGGAACCTCCTCCCCAAATTAACGCACACAGCCTACATTTGTCACAGCCACATCTTCATTATGGGCAATTTTTTCAGGGAAAAAGAAATTCAACCTAACAGCTGTCATACCATCTCTTTTAGCATCCTATCCTCTTATGATGAAGAAAATCACAACCAGTCAAGTTAGGAAGAATTGACTACTGATGTTCTGATTTAAATCAGTAAAGGTCTCTCTCCACCTCTGCAAATCTTGACTATTATAATAATTACAGCAGCTCTGAAGTGCTTACACTGTGTAGTTTGTTCTAGCCCATCTCAGATCTTTACTGGGCTGCACCAAGAAGAGATAACCAAAGAATTTGATGAAATAAGATAAAGTTAATTTTACTCAATTAAACATTTCCCTTGTGATTATGTTTTATGTATATATTTGGGAATATTAGAATATCCTCTATTTATAAATAAGGATAGACAGTAAATTTTGTTTTACTTCATTTTGTTTTTAATAAAATACAGAATTAGCAACCTGTGTTAGCCTCCCATATCTAGTCTACGAAATTCAAAACCTTGATAAATACTTCTATATTTCCTGGTTACTGCAAATGCTGGATAATGTCTGATGCAGAGGATTATTTAATAAATGTTTGTTATTTTCATAATTATGTCCATCAAGAAAACTGGTCATTTGAGGATATTGGGTTGTGCTCTTCTAAGTTTCTTTTCTCCATTTGTGAACTCAGGAATGGAGGGTAAAATTATCAATGACTTTAGTGAAAGAAAAGGGAAGATGTGTGCTGTTTTTGCTTGTGCCACTGTGTTCATTCATCAACGCACCATTGTCACTTAAGATTCCATACTTGGTGCCATGATAACTTACCACTCTGGCAACAGCTGATTAAATGAGGGTGAGGTGCCTGAAGTTTTAATCATGGTGGGGGGCCTGGAATAAAATCTCTGCCTAAAACTAGTGTGCTAAATTTGATAGTGTCCAACCAAGGTAAAGATATTCTCCTCTTTATAAAGTTTAACACAAAACCTATTGAGAAGTATCAAGTGTAAAAGTATAGATATACATTCATCCATCCATTCATTTATTCTACAAACAACCAGTATAGGAGCCATGTCAAAGGAAGGAAGAAGTGGCAAGAATAGGAAATAAGAGATGCTTTCTTCTTAAGAGAGAAGCACTCTACTATCCATTAGAATAGCAGACGTTTGTTGCATCCTAAACTAAAATGATTTCACTTTTATGTGATAGTGTCTGGGTTCTCTTTTATTACATGTAACAAATCCAGCTCAAACTAGCTTGCACACAAAAAAAGCTGGTTATAAAGATAAGAGCTTGTCTCATAGAACTAATAATAGGAAAAATGTTGGGAAGTGCTGGAAGAATCTGGGCGCAGGGTCTCTGCCATCAGACTGTTCCCTGTCTCCCATCGTTGCACCTCCACTTCAGTCCTCTTTCAGAACGTTTCTTTTTTTAGAAAAATTAGCAGAATGGTATCTTTTACTTCTCCCATTACCCTAGCCTAAAATATAATCTCCACGTTACAGTCCAGCTGCCAGAGAGACCCTGACCTCTGCCAGTGTCCATTCCCAATTCTAAGTTCGCAAGAAAGGGTTTTCGTTGTCTCAGTTTGGATCAGCTTCACATAAAAACAACTGTTACCACTTTCATTATATAGCTAGAGAAAGGAAGGTACTTCAAAGGAAAAGTGTTCAGAGTTGAAAATCCAATTAAATGTCTGCCAGTTTTTCTGCATTTCTACCTACCTCTATGAAACATAACTTCCTATGTCTTGGAACCCAGAAGCTAAGTATAAGTGTAAGTTCTTTTCTCTGGAAAAAAAATTCATAAGTCTGAAAAAATCGTGGGATAGGGGCATTTATATATGGTATTATGGCCAGAGACCCCTGAAATGTCTGAATCCATGTCTAAACTGCACCTGTCCATAAGTTTTCTGGTAGAAGGGTCAAAACAAAGGAAACTTTAATACTGTGTTTTCTTTTTTTGTTTTATTTTACTTTTTAAAAATTTATTTTATTGTAGTAAGAACACTTAATGTGAGATCTACCCGTACTTTCATATGCTCTTTATTCTAAGATACTTATTAAGTTTCTGAATTTGACATGTACTAATTTTTTTTGTAGTAAAAAGGTTATGTTTGCATAAAAGGCTACTTATTAACAAGTAAAGGCAATATCAACTGCTAAATATCTTGGATCACATCAGAGAATTTTTAAGAATTTAAAAATTCTAGGAAATAACCTAGGAAAGGTCATTGTGACTATTTAATGTTTCATAAAAGTATGTCATTCAGGTAGACTCTTTAGTGATCAAAAATTTTTGGCGTAATAGTAGGAGATATATGACTTATTAGGAACAAACAAAACATGTTTAACCAAATATTAAATGCTGATGAAAACCTAGTGTTCTTCAATAAGCCTCAGCTTTAAAGGAACTTAGTAGGTCAAGATCATTAATAGTTCACAAAACACAGTATATTGTTTTGATACACTCCTAATTGTTGAGTCCAAAAGAGATTCAAAAGATATTTAAATACAAAGCTGGAAAAAAGAAATGACATATGATTTTATGGATATATGTGTGTTATAATCCATAAGATTCTCAATGTGGACATGAAGTAGTGTTTATTTTTTCCCAAAGTATATAAGTGCTGTGTTTTGTAATTCATGACATTCTAGAATAGTTAGAATAGAGTATTAGACATAGCTTTTGCCCCTCTTCCCAGTGACGGGTCTCTGGTGTGCTGGGCTGACCCACATGGCAAATCCTTTTCTCCTAAATTAGTTTGGCTACTATTCTTGCTCTGCTTAGACTTCCGATCACCAAAATTTGCTCTGATTCTTATCACCCTCTGACTTCATGATGAGAAAAGGCAGAAGCAACCCCTGGAGCCTGTTACCTTTATAGCTGCTGCCCCATTAACAGAGTAGCTCCATCACTTGCTACAACCTGAGAAATCAGAAACCTTTGGAAAAGAGTAATGAGGGTGTAAGATGGGAAAGACAAGACAAATTGAGAGGCAAATGTGAAGTCCTGATAATAGATGATAGAAAATACACATACAGTTTTCTTAGACATGAGTCAGTTTTATGGATTTGGAATAATACTTGAGTTGAATCTTAGAGGACAGGTTAGATTGACATAAGTGAAAAAGCAGGGAGATGGTGTTTTAAAGGCAGGGAGCAGGTAGTAGAAGAATAAGCATCAATATGGAAAAGAAAAGCTCCTTCAGGAGATCAGACTGGAAGGTTCGTGATGGAAGACACGGTTATGTCTCAGAGAGAGAACACTATTAATTTAAATTCTCAGTCAGAATTACCCTGTACTCCACTGAGGGAAAAGCACATTGTTATTTATTTGGTAAAAGGAAAACAATTAAATATCACTAGTTCAGAGCAGTGTAAGCTCTGTGGGAGCAGGCACTGTCTGTATTGCAAAATGTGGCACAACCACGTCCAATCAACACGTGTCTACACGTTGTAGAAGTTGACCAATACCTGTTGAACCCAGAGCTCCTACATCAAGACACTGATTAGGCCCCCACTGTGAATGAACAGGGCCATAATCTGTAAGACAGTAAAGCTGAATTTCATCTTCATTCAAGGCATTGCAAATGACATTTAAGAGTGAATGCAAATGGGTAAAATTGAAAGAATGACCTTTAGTATCCAAGAACAAAGAGGCGCAATAAAATGTCTCCTCTTTCATATCTGATATTGATAATTTGTGTTTTTCCTTTTTCTTTTTGAATCAGTCTTACTAGAAGTTTACCTATCTTATTACTATTTTCAAAAAGCTTTTGGCTTTATGATTTTCTCTCCTATGCTTTTATTTTCTATGTCAGTGATGCCTGATCTTAACATATTATTTCTATCCTTCAACTCTCTTAGGCTATAACTTATGCCTTTTTTTTCTATTTTCTTCTAAAATGGAAACAAAGAAAAAAAAAATCACACCAGAAAAGATAAGCAACCAGAAATTGCCAGCATTAGAGGAAAGAGAGTACAGACTAGGTCTGGATACTCAGTTCCACTGAAATGAAGGGGGGAGAGATTTTAAGAGCTGGGGTGGGGGGACCAAAGACAATCTGTGTTTACTAATTACCTTTAAACAGAAGAAAAGTAAAGTTACTCCTCTCTTTCCTACAGAAGGTAGTTTTACAACTTAGAGCAAGGCACCTACCCTTCCATGGAGACTGGAAGATAAGGCTCTATCTTTCCTATTTTTACTTAACAATAATTGGTATGCAGTAATATATTATTTACTGGTATACAATATAATGATTTGACATTTATATACAATGATTATCACACTAAATCTAACAATCATCTGTCATCATGCCAGCTTGTCACAATACAGAGTGTACCAAAAAATATATACACATTTTAAGAAGAAAAAAACCTATTAAAATTGTAATACTCAATATACGAGGTCAGACAATTAAGTTTGCAAACTTGTTGCAATGATGTTGTATCAGAGGGATTATTCATTATGATTTTTGTACCAACTGGACAAACAGTTATCCAAGTTGACTATTTGGAAGTGCTGAAAAGGCTGCGTGAAAAAGTTAGATGACTTGAACTTTTCACCACCAATTCATAGCTCTTGCATCACGACAATGCACCAGCTCACACAGCACTGTCTGTGAGGGAGTTTTTAGCCAGTAAACAAATAACTGTATTGGAACACCCTCCCTACTCACATGATCTGGCCCCCAATGACTTCTTCCTTTACCCGAAGATTAAAGAAATATTGAAAGAAGGACATTTCGATGACATTCAGGACATCAATGGTAATATGATGACAGCTCTGATGGTCATTCCAGAAAAAGAATTCCAAAATTTCTTTGAAGGATGAACTAGGCACTGGCATCGGTGCATAGCTTCTGAAGGGGAGTACTTGGAAGGTGACCATAGTAATATTCATCAATGAGGTATGTAACATTTTTTCTAGGGTGAGTTCGCAAACTTAACTGTCCAAACTTGTATAGTCATGTTTGTCTTCTGCAATTACAAGAGGTGCTCAAAGTGTTTACCATCAGCGTCCAGACCCTTCTGATTATGGTGAACTACTGCTGCATAGACAACCTCTTTTAAAATGTGTATACTTTTTTGGCACCCTCTGTATTATTGACTATATTCCCTTTTTTCTTTGATGATTACATTTCAAATGGGTGGTTCAGAAGTCCTTGAGGAAGAGTCCAAGGCTGTGAAACTGATAGGAAGCTTTTTGAAATATTTGTATCTCAATGAGGCAGAGAATAATTTTGCAGTTATAACTTTTATAAAGTAAATAGTCTAAGAAAAAGGAAGTCAGAGGCTTAGAATTAGAAAGAAAAAGCCTATCTAAAGTTTAGTAAAGCCAAGGAGAACATTAAGGACTCTTGGTCAAAACTTAGATTATCTTCTTTTCTACTATATGGTTTTAAAAAGTCAAACAGAAAAAGTAGAGAACCCTTTGATTTCACTGACATGTGGGGTATAAAACTGTAAACAACAAAAGAACAAGAAAAACAAATGAAGAAACAAAAACTCATAGACACAGACAATAGTTTAGTGGTTACCAGGGAGTAAGGGCGGAGAGGGGTGGTAGATGAGGGTAAAGGGGATGAAATATATGGTGATGGAAAGAGAACTGACTGTGGGGGGTGAACACACAATGTGATATATAGATGATGTGTTATAGAATTGTACTCCTGAAATCTATGTGACTTTACTAACAATTGTCACCCCAATAAACTAGAATTAAAAATTAATAAATAAAATAATTTTCCCTTTAACACTGCTTTAGATGCAAACCACAAATTTTGCATAATATATCACTTGTTGTGGTTCAAAATTTTTCTAATTTTCATGTGATTTCCATCTTTGATCCAAAGGTTTTTTAAAGTACATTGCTTGATTTCCAAACATTTCAGGATTTTCTAGTTACCTTTGTTTTTTCTATAAATTAAATTTACTATGATCAGAAAGCATATCCTGTTTGATTTCAGGCCTTTGAAACAGCATGTTGTCAATTGGAAATGTTTCCTGTGCGCTTAAAATGAATTCGTGTTCTCCATCTGCTGGTTGTGGTTAGGTCAAGTTGATAAGACATTGTTCAAATCGTCTACGTGCTAGTATTTTATGCTTGTTCTGTCAATATCAATCATCCTTCCAATTTAGGAGTTGGCAAATGACTTGAGGGGAGATTGCAGGCACATGTTGAGACTACTTCTTTGTAATTTCTGACTCACTGAGATTTTGTTCCTCAACTTCCCATCTGCTTGGGCACCTTGAACTTCAACTTCTGTCTCATCCTTAGTCCCATGTGATGGCCACTTCCTACTTGGACTTCATTCTTCTGTGCTCTTAGCTATACTCATGGTCTTAGCTATACTTGGACATAATGAGTGGCCAATAAATATTGTTTTTCCTTTTTAATAACTATCACTAGCTTGGACCTTCTAGGGCTGGAAAGTAGACTGATGTAGTTTAGAGAGACTTTCAAATAGCAGCTAAATGTCTGAGTCTACTTTTTAGCCTAGTGGCTCTGACTGAAGGGGAAGAAAACATTCATTGACCACCAATTGTGTGCCACAGTAAGAAAATGACTGCCTGATGGGACACCATGGGCTTGCTGGTGAGAGAACACAGTGAACCACAGATCTATACCTACATTTGAAAATGGGTTAAGACCTTGAATTTGCTACTATGGAACCCAGTTGCTTTAATAAGGAATTTTTGTTGCAAATAAGAGAAAGACATTTTAATAAGCTGGGGGTGGGGGTGGGGGTGGGGGGGTTAATAATAGATTATTGTTCCAGAAACTGGGAAGTTATCATGACCCCATGTGGTCTTGTCTCTTCCTGTTGCCTTTTCACTCTCCTCACAGTCACACCTGTATATCCCTCCCTCTTTGCCAGTTCAGGTTTCTCTCTGTATATTGGTTTTTTCTTCTTTTCCATATGCAAAGCCAATCACAGTCACGTTCAAGTGTCTGCCAAGATGATTGCTTGGACATTCTGTTCCAATTTCAAGTACAAACGTAGTTGCAAATGAGCAGCACATACTATTGCATGCTGCATGCTCAGAGTTGAGATGAGCACTTTAAGTGTTCAGACCAGAGTTAGTCTCCAACTTCCCTCAGGGAAATGTCTCAATGATGTCAGCTATGTTCCATTTTGAGCAAGTAATTTATGTACCATTTGGCTCTATATGCCCAGCACAATGGTGTGTAATCTGTCTTAGTCTGACACTTCTTCAAAGGGTAATCAAAACATGACAATCAACTATTGTTTGGACTTCGTAGGGCCCTGATCCACAGTTTAACCTAGTTGCTAATCTTATTTCATACAGATCCCAAGCCTGTTAAGAGTCTCAGATTACACTCTGCTTACAAACTGATTCTCTGATGCCAACCACAAAGCAGGTGCCCTAAACCTGCCACAAACTGAGTGAGAATTGGAGATGCTTGTTCTGGGATGACATCACACTCTTACGGATTAAATTTAGCATCAATGTTCAACACACGGTAGCCCGGCAACATTGTCTTTTCAACTCTGGAACATGACCTTCTCAAACTTGTAGGTCTCTCACTTAAATTAATGAGACTCTTTCATTTGAAAGCAAATAAACTACATCAAGCCCTGGTTACCAGGATACAAATCAGTCAATATGGAAATACAACTAAATTTTCACTTACAGTTCAAACTCTGAAGTGCATAACCAAGTACTGCCTATATTTCCAATGGCATTGTTCTTAAAGTTGATTGTTTTTGAAATCAGACCTGTAATCTGGCTTATTAAAAATGTAAAACAGATGTGCATAACCAAATGTCCATTAGACCGATTTTTTTCTCTACCTGGAGCAAGAGATATTCAAAATTAGCTAGTGGGCCTCAGAGGCTCATTTCCCATCTTCATTGCCCCTTGAATAAAATTAGGTGATAAGAATCCTTATACATTTTCCTTAAAATTGTTCTCAGTTTTCCAAGTAAGAAATTATATATACCAAAAAAAATGAAGAATGATCATTTGAACATGCTTTCCACCCATAAAAGAGATGGAACTTTAAGAGTACAGTTGAATCCTGTGTTTACCTCAACCCAATCACATTCATTCCCTGCTCCTTCAAGTAGCTATACTCCTGAATTTACCATTAGTTATAACCATGCATTTCTTTATACTTTTACTACATGTATCCATAAGCACCGTTTGGCATTTCCTTATATAATTTTACACTATGTATAAACATTATCGTATATTCTTCTGCAGCTTGATTGATCTTTTTTCTTTCAAAATTATCTTTGTGATATTTATTCATGTGTATGATTTCCAATTCTTAGTTACACTGCAATGTATTCATTCTTCTTTGAGAGGAAATTTCAGTGTACTTTTTCACTCTATTGTTAGACAGCACTTTCTACAATTGCTCTTTACCTTCCATTTCAGGGCCCTCATTTCCTATAGGGCATCTTGTAGCTGTTGAGGGAAATAACTGGTTAAATATAGTCTCAGAAAACAAAGATTTCACTCTAAAAGTAATGTGACCATACATTAAACATGAGATATGGCCTATTAGTAGGAATTTTCTACTCCTCTGTTAAAAGACATTTCACCTATTGATGGAAATTATCTTCTCTGCCTCAGTTTTCTCATCTGACACAAGAAATAATAATGGTATCTACTTTACATGGTAGTTGCGAGGATTAAATGAGTTAATACACATAAATGATTAAGAACAATGCCTGGCACACAGTGCATGCTATCTGAGTGTTAGTGACTTTCCTTATTACGGTAATTCTGTGGATAATATTGTGTTACTTTCATATGCATTATACTGATTTTATGGGGATTGTTTTACTGCATCAGGTACAACATTCCTCATGATGGCCTTGGCTGTTATATATTCAAAGACATAAATAAAAATCGTTGAGGAACATTTCCATCCTCCAGAAGCCTAACTTCAAAAGATGACTTAACACGTTTGATGTTTGTCTAGCTTGTATTTGTAAGTACAGATGAGTGGAAGGGTCATTGAACTCCTGTGAAGAAAACTATTGTCAGTAAGAGAGCTGGAACGTGCATATCTAACAGAGCCAAGGGACTGCGAGAAGGTACCTCTAGTCAAACCTCTTAATCTCCTCAGCAGACAGATCACTGGAAGAGACTTGGGAATGCCATTTTATAGCATATCACTTCAGGCTACCTTGGTAAATACAGCTTTTGCTGGTCCCTCAGGACCCAACCCCAATAGGTTTATCCCAGGCTACCGGTCTTCTCTCTGGCTGACATACTCAATCTAATGGGGTAGGGATCAGTGGGTAGCTTTCAGGACACTTTATTTTAACTCTCTAGTTCCTAGAGCAAACCTGTAGGCACAGTGATATGTATTAGTGGCTTCTCTTCTGACCTCCAATCTTACAGGTCAGTAAGTTTCAAGACTCATACAGGTAGAGATCCTTGCCCCATATGTATAAACAAGCTTCATTGTATTCAGCTGTCACTGAGTCTCTAGGCTGCCTCCACTTCCCACCTTCAGAGAAACTCACAGTGTCTGAAGGAAATGCCCAATTTACTTACAAAACCACAACCATTTTAGAGATATTTGAGGATCGTGTTTTGCTATGGAATCTGAAATGTTATTTTTTTGTTTGATAATTTCTCAAAGAATATTGTTCCCCTTCTGAAATGCAAAAATCTCCAACAGCATTTTCTGAAATCTCTCTATGTACTTTCGGATTCTTTCAACAGCACTGCCTAGGGAATAAAGCTAACATAGCCATTTGAAATTGCCATCTTGGGGAAGGAACTATGAGTCCGTATGCATTAGAATTCAGGTTTCTCTTTTCAAAGCACTCACAGTGTGCTTCCAAGAAGTCTTGAATGCCCAAATGACCCTCGCCTGGACTAACTACTGTTTTCATACCAATGATATCTCTAGATCCATTTGCTACTTCTATGACTGGGGATAGCCAATTGCTAAAACTCCTTCGCATCATAATAGCACCAAATCCCTAGTTAGTTGCTGCTTCTAATCCTACCTCAGAAATAGTACCCAATGCAGAAATAGGACCCTTGTCAGACTCCTTCAGCAGGAACCCAAACCCTACAAAACATGCTTCTCATCCCCCTCTTGGAGAGGAGCATATAGTTCCTCGGGTTCCTCAGGGTGCTCTCCCTCGCTGTGTTGAGTCATTAAATCTGATTCTGTCCAACTGAAACCTTTGGCTAACTGGGCTTTAACAGTAACAAAGCTTTTATAATCTGTATCCCTCACCCTCCCACCACAGGTAATCCAGACTCCTCTCAACTTTGTCCTCCGAATCCAAAGAGCTTTCTTCCCCCCCCCCCCCATCCTTTATGTTCTTTCTTCAGAACCAGGGAACAAACATTTTTAGACCCACAGTTAAAAGAATGAAAATAGGACGTTATAATACTAAGAGGTCCCTCATTTTCCCAGCCCGGGGATCTCAAGATGTTTTTACCTGCCATCAGTTTGTTTTTTTGTGTTTTTGTGGGTTTTTTTGCTACACTTGCCTGTGTGAGACGTAGGTAGGTAATATCATCTGAATAAGGACCAAGATTTGTCCATCTCTGAATGCTCAGCAGAAAGAGCAAGTCCTGGCAGTGGAGGCAATTCAGTAAATATCAAAGAAGGAAGAAAGTCTTGGGATCTGAAATATAAAAGTAAATAACAAACTTGGGGTGAGGAAGCAGTGGTGGTATGGAAGAGAGAGTGGACCCTGTTTTATGTACCTAGAGTTTGGAATATCGTACTTTTAGACCTTTTAAGTAACACGTTAGAATTCGTAGTGCTTAGGTATTCCCAAATGTTTTCATACGGTCATTCCAAATTGAGCAGGTCTGAAATAGACTGAAGCCAAGCTCCTGTTGTTTAGTGCCTTTTTAGGGGTTATTGAATTTTGGCTTCTATTAACCCTGTGAATTTCATCCTCATACATTTATGTTCTGTAGAATATTTTCTTTCAGTGTAAGTCTATGCATCATCTAAAGCATGGATTATCAGATTCTATGCCCGTTTATTATCATTGCCTTTGAGCAATTTTGCAACCCTTGATAAGTTGTAGGTAATGTATATTCTTCTGTCTAGTAGTGATTTGACTTCCTCCCCATTCTACTCCACCCTGCCTGTGGAAAAAAACAGTTTCTTTTGCAATTCATCTCAACACTTCTTTTACCCATATAAATAAATCCATGCTGTTTTGACTTTTCCTTTGAACTGATTATAATTTCTGTCTGGTTCCCCCATATCATGAGTTAAATAAAAATTTTAACTGTGTTAAAATCAGTATGACAGTGTGATTTTACCTATTTTTGAAAATTATCTTTGAACAGTATCTATTTCACAGGATAGTCTATGAATGTCTCATATTTAACAATCAATTTGCTTTGGTCCATGAGTAAAGAATTGAATAACACTTGGAGGTTTTTTGAGATTTCTTTGGCATTTTGAAAAAATGTTTACTTTATGTGCCAATTTATTTCACTTCTCTGAAAAGCAAATGCGTTACACTGGAGGGAGTGATATGGAAATTCTACCATCTCAGCAAAGCTGCAGTAAAGTTTATTTGTAGAGATGGCTTGGGGTCAAGGATTTGTGTGATCAGCTATTTTTGTCATTGCTTGCAGAATTCTTGTTAGGGGTGCATACTTCTTTATCTCTTCTTAGTATCTCTTATGGTTCTGATTTATATTTTTAAAAGAAGAGAGTGAAATGGCCCAATTTACGTTAGTACCATCAGCATCCCTCTTTTCCAGATTCTTTCCCATACCACTGCAAGGTTTGCTTCATGTCTCTGAATCTGCTTCTTCATCTACTTGTGAATACCCCTCTCCCCGTACCCAGGAAAAACTTTTGTGTTCGTCCCTTCATCCCTTGAAACATGTACTGTGCTAGGAACCACATTATCTCCCCTTTCTGTGCCCCTTCACCCAGAGATAGGCAGTGCATGGCAACAAGCAAAGACCACCGAATTAGAACCAACACAGACTATTTATTCAGAGCTTACTATAGCAAGGGAGTCAGCCACCAAAACTTACTAGGGAAAATTTGTAATGGGGAAAAAAAAGGCGGGGAAAGCTCAGGTATGTCCTGATTGGAAGGTGGACTCATAAGAAGTGGTGCATCTTATGTGATTGGTTTGGAGAATATATGTGGCTTTCTCTGGTTGGTCCTAAATTGGAAGCCAAGGCAACACATAGGGAAGGGAAGCGGGCAGCCATTGACCAAGTCCTACCTAGAACTGTTATTTAGAAAAAGGCGTGGAAGAATACACACCAAACTTTTAATGGTAAACTGAGTGTGTGGGACCTGGAAAGTGTATTATTAAATTTCCCTTTATATGTTTTGAATATTGGGTTAAAATAAGCATGAATTGCTTTTATAATAGAAAGTTGATCATCTAAATAACAATTAAAAACAACCATTATTCTAAATATGCACCATATTAATTTCCTTCTAGAAATCTAATTCATAAGCTATTTCATAAGCTTAAATTACAAAAAATAATAGTTTATCTCAGGTAATAAACCCATATTAGTTATTTGAGGAGTGTTTATTTTCTGAGGAGATTTATAGAGTAGGATGTTATTTGCATAGTAACAAATCAAGAGGAGCAAAGGAATTGTATAATCTTAAGAGATATTCTCATCAAAGATAGTAATTTAATGAATAGCTATTCTATAATGAAGCTCTGTTGCTTTTAGATAACTGGTATTATTTACCCATCCATCCATCCATCCATCCAATATTAATTGAACTGCTAATATGTTTTAGACAGGGTGTTGGTACCTGAGATTAAAAGCAAACAAACAAGCAAACAAATAAACAAAGCATGATATTTGAGAGATTTAGATATTTCTGGCTGTTAAAATATGATTTTCAAGAAATAAAGTAAAGTCATAAGTCATACAGATATGAAAAGATTACAATGTTAATGATTTTATTGAACTTATTAATGGGGAAACTGCTAAGATGTTACAACCAGTTCAAAGGTGAATCTAAAGAACAGACAAATGTATGTTTCAAGAATATTGAAATGAGTATGCAAATGGGAAACAGAACTGTTTTTTCCTTGAGAGAAAATCTCCCAATGTACAGAATTCATTTACATGTCTATAGACAAGAATTATTTTGCACTGTTATCACTTATCTACAATCTACAGAGTCGTAAAATAACTCCCATAGACTCAGAATCATATAACAAAGAACAGAATGCTCTAGATAGTGCATAGTTTTCCAAGGAAGCACAATTCTGTTCTTACTGAGCAAAGACAAACATATAGCATATATGGCAGACATTACCATCTGCCCCTTCAGTGTTCGTCTCCTCTACCACTCCTCCCTGCTAACAGAACTCTGATTTGTTTAGGGTTCTCTTAATGCAGAGTTCCCTACTCCTGCCCCATGAATGATCTAATGATACCTCATCATTCCTCTTGGCCAGCAATTAGTTCACAGTTGGTCTGAGTTTTGCTAATTCTGATGTAAAGGAAAGTTTTCTATGTGAGATTTCTAGGAAAGCTTTTGATTAAGAAAAAATTAAGTGGCAGTGGTATAGCTCTTTCTCTTTTCCTTTTACCCGTTGTGCAGCTGAAATGTAAATGTAACTATTGGAGTTCAGCAGCCATCTTTTGTCTATAGAGTGACCAACATAAAAAACAAATATAATAATAGTTGTATTATACTACTCGGAACACTATAAGAAAATACCGTAGACTGGGTGGCTTAAGCAACAGTTGTGGAGGCTGGTAAGTCCAAGATCAAGGTTCCAGCCAATTTGGTTCCTGGGAAGAGCTGTTTTTCTGGCTTTTAATGGCTACCTTCTCACTGTGTTCTCATATGAAGGAGAGAAAAGGAGCAAGCTCTCCTCTTATAAGAACACTGACCACATCATGAAGACCCTACCCTCTTGCTTTGTCTAAACCTAATTACCTTCCAAAGGTCTCATCTCCAAATACCATCACATTGGAGCTTAGGTCTTCAATACATGAATTTTGGGGGAAGATAATTCAGCCCATAACAATAACTAATGTTCATGCAGCACTTACTATGTGTCAGGTACAGTTCTAAGTGATTTTCATATATTAGACCTTTTCATCACTGCAATCACCCTGATAATAGGTATTGTTTTCATTATTTTAAAAATGAAAAGGCTGATGACAGGGATTGTCTAAGGACACATCGTTAAGAAATAGTAGAGCCAGACTTTGAAACAAGGCTGTTTGGTGGCAGAATCTGTGTTCCTAACTATTAGGTGATTCTTATAAGAATCACAAAGACACCTGTCCTAGCTTCTCTAAGCCACCTGCTTCCAGACTCCTGATTATGTTAAGACAAACTTCTGTCAATTTTAGCTGAAAATAATTAAATTTATAGCTGGTGCAAACTTTCAACATTTAGTATAATTTTGCTGTGTTTTTTAAATTTTGTTTGGTTTTTGTAAATACCATTTATCATATTAAGGAAGTCTCCTTCTTGTGCTAGCTTGCTAAAATGAACAAACAACAACAACAAAAACTGTATCATAAAAATTAGTTATAGAAAATACTTGAAATTTAAGGTGATTAACTTCCTCCAGAGAGGATTTCATTTGTTTCTGCCAGATACCTGGGGCTACCAACATCATGATCACCCTAATCTAACCTCAAATATTGAACTGTTCTAGGCCTCCCGGAGACTGGAAGCAGGGCTGCAATTGAGGGCTGTCTAACATCCAGTTTATGTGTCCTTGGGTGTAACTTCGGGGTCCAAAGTGTGAGGGTTTTACTCCAATTTTTGATACCCCAGCTCTGGGAGACTTTGATACCTTTCCTTGAATTATCTGGTGCCCCCAGGGCTAAAGAGGTCTCTACACCACACTCACCTCTCTGTATCTTTTGGCTCAGTTATTCTGCACAACTCTTTTAGCTCTTCAATATCCTCAAGTACTTTCTTTTTTTTTTCGAGTTCCACACTTTCTAATTGTTCTTAGAGAAAAAGTTGTCTGATGTACCTTTATAAGAAATACAATTCCTTCTTTGCCTTATTTCCTGTGATCTAAACTTCATCTGCCTTGATGTCAACACAGCTTCCATACTTCTGAGGTTACCGTTTTCTTTAATATTACAGTAACATAGTTCAAAGTCACATTTTGGGCTATAAAAAGACCCCCAATATTTCTGTAAATTTTTGAGGTGGGGGGGCTTTTGGTTTTCTGGGTTTCTTTGATACAACCTGCATCCCTGCCGTCACACAGGTAGCAACTATTCTCACATTGCTCCTGACATGGAATACTACATCTCTATACTTCATTTCCCAAAATGCCATGAGTGCAAAGCTTTGGGTGCACGTATTGCCAAATCATCATGGTAATAAAAAGGGTTCACTGAAGCATCACAAATACAGATCAACATCGTTTAACAGTAGACCAGAGTGTCTTTAAAGATCTTTAATTCCCTCTTCCATGTAGAGTTTCTCACTTGTCTTGCACCTCAGCTGTCTTTCCCACCCCACTCTGTTCCCTCCATAGCCTTCCTCACTCTCCAGCCCCCCGCAGGTTAAGCTCTTCCATTCCTTCCCACAGCTTTGTGGATGCTTGGTTGTTTTCTCTCTTTCTAAATCTGCCAGCCCCTACATCTCCAAAAGCCTGTTCATTTCTAATGGAGAACACTTTAGATCTCTCTCCAATCACTATTTAAACTAAATCAAGGTCCAACCTTATGTTAAAAGATAATTTTCAAAAGATGGCAAAATCATGACTCAAAAAAAAAAAATCATGACCCCTCTATAAATATAAAAGTGAACATGTTTTAAAGATTTAAGTTAACTCATATGATACAAGGGAACTGGTTCAGAGGAAATGTCAAAAAGCAAAAATATACAAAGGAATCAAATTGCAAATGGAGGCAAAATGACTTTCCCACCGTGGGGAGAGAAGTCAATGGAAACTCTACTAGGTAAGACAGAGTTTGCCTATCTATCAATTACCTGAAATTTTTAAATAGCTCTAAGACAATGAACAGGCTTGGAACAAGACTGCCCAGAAGGATGTGCATAATTTTTCAATGAAGTACATTTTTCCTACACTTAGTATATCTTAGGATTTCTTAAGGGGCCCCACGCTGTTGAACAATCAATCATCAAGGCCTGGGGTCCTTGCTTTGAGCGTCAAAGCACTCCCCAGTGCTCTTAAATTGCAGTAACAAGTGCTGTTAAACTTTTCCTTTACTGTGAACAAAGTGGGAGGCAGTATCTGAGCATCAAAGAAAGTAATAATGACATTTTAGACTGCTTTTTTTCCCACTGGAGGTCCACAGAGGTCATTTTTTCTTTTCTGTCTCATCTGAATTTTATAAAATATTCCAGCTGTCTCTCCCCATTGTCACTTGAATGAGGTGTCTGCTGATATCTCTGGCTATGGTGTCTTTCACCATCAGCGATTCATGTCAACCCATTACATGTTAGCACAGATGATATTAATTGCCAAGGGTCAAGACCTTTCATTTCTTACCCATTAAGGAACTGTTTCAACATTTAAAGCAATAATAATGGGACTGCAGAATGTCAGAGCAGGAAGTGGCCTTAGAAATCATGTAATTGAATTTTGTGTTTTACAAATGAGGACAAAGGGATCCCAGAAGGGAAGTGATGTGCCCACGAAAGCCACACACTGAAGGCTAGTGGCCCAGTGGGAACTGGAACCCAAGAATGCCATGCGGACATTCAGTTTATTTTCTTCCTTTTGGCAGCTGGATCTTATCCATCCTACTGTAAGTCCTTCATCTCCCCACCACAGGGATGTTTTTCCTACTCCAGATGTCCCTGGTGCTTAATTCTCACGGATTTGTATGCTAATGTCTATCTAAATTAGAAACTGATCACGGATGAAGCTCTTTCCACTTCCAGTGCTGATTTTTCTTTGGATGTGAGACTTTCAAAAAGCCCATCAGAGTTAAAAGGATACATTTCTCATGGTGAAATGACAGATTTCATGGAGAATTTAAAACCTATCCTCAATGCTTTGATATTCCAGCCATCTAGAGGTGGAGTTTATTTCCCTCTTTGAATTATGGCTTCGGTGACTCAATTATTCTAAAGATTAGAAGGTGGAAGTGACACTGCTGACTTCCATTGCTGGGTCCTAGAAGAGCATAAGTTTTCTGTATGGCTCTCTCTTGGGACACAGGTTTTTGCAGGACAGAACTTCCACGGAAGAAGTCAGCTACCCTGAACGACTGTGTGGAGAAACCACAGTAAGATTTCTGAGGTACTGCAGCTCTGCCTGCCTCCAGATATTTGAATCTTCCCAGGATATAAGTGAAAAGGGCTTCAAAGTGACTTAGATTTGAAGCAAGAACTGCCTAACTAAGCCTGGTCACCACTGAGACCTGTGAAAGATAACAATAATCAACAGCCCTTGTAGTTTACGTTTGTGATGGTTTGTTACGCAGCATTAGATAACCAAATCAACCCCTTTGAGAGGCATTGGGATATTTGGGCCCTGAAAACCTGTCTATCCATAAACAAGATTGTTAAAGTGCAGAAGAGTCTCTAGTTCACCGGCATGCTGTTCCCTTTTCTTCAGCTTGACTGGAATACATAGGAGCTCATTACTGTAATTCACTTTTCAACAGAAAAGACTGAACTCATTATAAAACGCAAATGCTCATAAAGCATAGGTCCCTGTTTTCTATGGTATCTTCATTGAAAGTAAAGCTGTTTTCCCCATTGCTTGGTTGGGATTCATACAGGAAGGGTACTTGAAATAGCCCATCCTTGCCCATGAAACCTCTGCCTAACACAATTCCACACACCTTGAAAAGCTGAAGATGATCTATTTTTTGATACAAAAACACATCATTTTGCAAATGGAAACTGGTTCATGGAGATGAAATGATTTTTCTGAGGTCTCCCAATGTTCACACTGCACATGGTTTTGAACATCCAGCTCTTTCTTGTTTTTCTCCCATTAGACTTCAGAGTTAAGGTTCCTGCCTTTTAAGAATAGCATATTAAAAACCAGCTGGAAGTTTCAAATCTCCTTTGAAAACAGACTTTAAATACAAAAACAGCAATCCTCTATTAATGTTTCTTTGCTTTTTCATTCATTTACCAAATATTTATTTGTTTATTTGATAGGCATTTCCAGAATCAAGTACTTCAGTACTGGGTCTCCTTCCCAGAAAGTGCCTAGACTTGTGCTAGGACCTAAAGAGCACCCAGTGCTGAGTGGGAATTCAGCAAATAAAAAGAAAAAAATTCCTTAATAATGATGTTTTAAGAAGAAAAAAGTAGCAAGTACCTTTAAATATAATAAGAATAAGAGCTTTTTAATTTGGAGCTACAAGATCTCTATAGTTCATGGCAATTAATTCTCCATCCATATCCAGAATAAGATAAAGAGCACCGATCCTCAGCAAAATCATGAGTTCTGTCTGTCAGTCCTGGGGTCCTCTTTAAACACCTTATTGATCTTTCAGCTCTCTTCTCCCACACTTCAAGGCTTCAAAGCTTTCGTACTCTTCTGTACTACCTTCTCTGCCATTCTGATAGTCTCCTTTAATATCTGTTCTGATTGTCTCTTTTAATTTCTCTTTTTTTGTATAGCATCTCTGTTATATGAGTGGCAATGATACATCCCCCCGCTTCAGGAGGACCCTAAATGCTACAGCTAAACCTAACCAGCTTCAGCAGGACCCTAACTAGCCATAGTCGTTGAATCTTTCAGGCACAGTGGTAAGTTCAGTATTTGTTGGAAGAAGCCCTCCTTTCCCTAAAACTGTGAGTGAGGAAAATGTAGTAACAGTTTGTTTTAGCACTCTCATTTTATAAAGCCAACTGGAGAGTGAGGCCAACATACTCAAAAGGGCAGAGTCTAGACAATCATAGAGAAACCAAGATAGAGCCCTGATCTAAGTACACCTCTAGATGACTCTAATCCTTATGCTTGTCAGTTATGTGATCAATCATTGTCTAAGCTAGTATGAGTTGTTTTCTCTTCCTAGCAACCAAAAGTATCCTGAAAATCAGTGACAGTATCACATTTCTTCCTTTGCAAGGTCCAGTGAACATTCCATTTCTAGTAACATGACAGAGTACATTGTTTGGATCAACCTGCTGAAGGAAAACATCTAAAAATGACAAATCATGTATTTAAAATATCTTCCTAAAAGAATCAAACAGATGACAAACAGTAAGAAACTATTAGGACAAAATCTAAATGAAATCTGGAACCTGAGCTTTTAAGCCACCTTCGTACTCTGGACATTTGCAAAACAGGCAAAACTGATCATGCATTTTGAACACTATTTTGGGCACGACTAGAGAATTGGTTAAGCTGAACAAGCACATAAAAGTCCAGGCTCCACTTAAGGTAGATGTCTAATAGAGGACCCCCACCTCTTTAAAGATGGAACCCCATAAACCTACCCCTTATGGTGAGGGAAAACCAGAAGCAAACCCTCATCCAATCTCTACCTTGAGGAATCTGCAAGAAAATTTGCCTTGGCGTTGAACAAAATGGGAATATAAGAGTGATGGAGAAGGCAGGATCATAGCTTGCCTTGATTTGAATCTGTAGCCCACAAAGTACCATCATTTGAATTATCCCCATCACCACCACCCACAAAAACACCCAGAACAAATCTTACCAATTTCTAGAGTAGAATAGAATAATAAGGCAGAGAGCAAAGCATGAACATTTGTGAAGCAGTTTCTGACCTGGACATGGAGAACAAGTCGTTCTTATAGAGAAGTGGCTCCAGGCAAGCTGACCTACTACGGCCAATTAGGAGATGCAACCAGTCTGTGACAGTACCCTTCTTGTTTGTCAAACTTGCTGGCCATTGCCTACTTCTGATGATTCACTGAATGACATTATCAGAGGAGGTTGGGGAAGGCCTATTAAGACCATGACGTCTCCAGCGGAACACCAAAGATCTGTCTGGGGAGGTTTTTTTTTGGAATTGGGGTAGAGAAAAAGATTTGAGTGGTGATGATATTAAACTTGACCTGAGCCTTGTGCACCCAGAAAGAGTGATAGTTTAGAAATTCCCCACCCACCCTTTCGTGTTCTGGGAAATGATTAACCAAAAAGAACCAGTCATCCCTCATAGATTCCAAGATAAGACAAGTCTCCATTCTTCTTCCTGACTCTAATAACTTGTGGATGACATGGATGACTCCCTCTTCTACCTGCCTCTGTAAATCTTTGGGCCCCCTTCCGTTTTAAAAAATGTTCATAATTAATGACTATTTCTCCTATTGCAAGATCCTGAATAAAATCATCTCTTTAATTATCTGGTGAATTTAGTCTTTCACAAGTGATAAGTGGACTGGCTCCACAATTGATGCAAATGAATGATATTTGGATTTTTAAAACGTATTCCAATATTCCCAAGTAATAGGTTCATAGCTGGGAATGAAATACATCTCACCTAGACTGGAAAGGATATGTTTGCTAGAGGTAGACTAATCTAATCAGGAGAGAAAAATCTTTCACCTAAACCTCTATTCTTGTTAGTACGGAAAATATCAGGTTTGAAGTGAAAGAGAGGAAAAAGAATGCAAGAGATAAATTGGAAAGTGCATGTAATTGGAATTAGGCCACCATTTGAATACTAGGCTCTGTGACTAACTAGCTGTGTGATTTAGGGTGAGCTTGGTATAATTGCTGTTCCCGGTGGATACTTCTTTTACTCTTGTAGCTGAATCTTGGCTGTCAGTCACGTCACACATCTTTCAGGCTTTTTCTGTTAGTTGGTGTAGCTGGTTCCAGTCCAGGGCCCACTCGTTTCTCCTCAGTATGGCTATAAGCTGTCATGATTTGCCACTGAAACCTGTACTATGACAATAAGTTATTTAAAGTTGAATTTGTGAATTCAGAGAACTGGAAATATGGGCTTATCAGGAATGAGCGACCCTACATTATCCATGTTTTCTTCTTTGATAGACAGACTCGATGGGTATATCAGAGATGTGGAGTAGAAACCATAGATCAATCCTCATCAAGGCCTTTGACAATGATACTCATGTAGATGTGATGGAGATGCAAGGGATGGAAGATAATAAACCTAGATGTGAACTAACAATAAACCAACGGGGAAGGGGGAGGAGGGAGGTAGAAGAGGGAAAGGGGGTCAAATATATGGTGATGGAAGGAGAACTGACTCTGGGTGGTGAACACACAATGCAATATATAGATGATGTATTATAGAAATGTAAACTTGAGATCTATATAATTTTATTAACCAATATCACCCCAATAAATTTAATAAAAATTTTAAAAAAGCAATAAATACTGTAGGAAAAAAGTGGTATTTCAGTGGAAAACATGTATTGTCTACATATGGCATATCCATGTTATCAACATAGGGCAAAACCCTTCTGGATTTTCAGATTCTAGTCTTTTATTGTCTTTAAGCTATTTTGTGTTTTTCCAAAATTGTTAGATATGCAAATTATGACTTGTCCAATAGAGTTTTGATTGATTTCCCTCCCGCTAATGGAAAAACCTGTTGTGTCTCCATTTACAATTCAATTCTTTTATTCCATGTATGTTTGTTATTTTTTGTTTTCCTCTGAACTGATAAACTGGTACATCTGCCTAGTTCTCTCATTAAATGAATAAAATATAATGTTTTAACACTTGCTTATTTTTATATCAGTATAAAAGTCATGATTTTACCTTTTTCTGAAAATTGTCTTTTAACACTAATGAGAACAGAAACCGGTGATACTGTGTTAAACAATAGTGGGATCAGGAATACTTTCCTGTGTCTGTAGTCAACTAGTTGCACCAGAAGATTCCTGTTCCTTAAAGATGAGATTGTGAGGCAATTAAAATAGCTTATATATCAAGACTACCAAATTGCTCTTCAAGACCCCCTGAAGACTCTGAACCCCCAAGCCCACAAATCCAAAGATACTAATATCACAGTTCTCTGCCACGCTAGGCTTGATTTAAAATAATCCAGTTGAGGCCCTAGAAATCCTATAACTCTTTCTACATTGCTCCTTTTGAGACACCATTGGTCTAAGTTGAAAATCCCTCTTTTACCTGATCAAGAGGTTTGTGTGTGTGTGTGTGTGTGTGTGTGTGTGTGTGTGTGTGTGTGTGTATTAGGGTCATGGAGCTTGATTGACAACAGGAATTAGACCATCAGCTGCTTCTACCAAATGACATGGGCTAGGTGCTCAATTTTGGATTATAGAGTCAAGTTGTCTGTTTCCTTCCCCTCTCTCTCTGTCTCTCTCTGTCTCTCTCTCTCTCCTCTCTCTCTTCTCTTTCCTTCCTTTCCCCCTCCCCCCCACTTCTTTCGGTTTTTTAGCAGAAGTCATGTCAAGTTTGCACTCCGTGCTAGGGACCCAGGTCAGAATTTGTCAACATCTAGCACAGTGTTGTACATATATCAGGCACCCAAAAAGGATTTTTTTGAAAAGGATTTAAAAGGATTTACAAATGATAAGATCATTTTGTACTAAAAAGCCAGTAATTTGAGGGGAAAAATATAAAGCTTACAAAAAGAAAAAGAAAAAAAAAACAAAACAGTGGTGCAGTAGTTACAGGTTTATATGAATAAAAGACAAGTATGGGTTTGAGTTGCCAAATACTCATAATATTAAATATGCAAAGTAAATAGAGTTCCTTTATTTCTAACTAAACTGATTTGATCTTGTGTGCTCCCATCACAGAATAAAGGGGAGGGGTGCAGAAAAACATATTCAGTCTAAGTGTATACAAAGTATTTGAGAAAATTAATTTCCAGGTCCCCCATTTCTTTTAGGTACTCTTCAGATTTGATCTGCCTGAGAAAGCATCCATGATGTTTTCATCTGACCTGACCTTTCAGTCTCCAGTTTCATTTTAGTAGTAAAGCAAATAATCCCATCCCCTCACCCCCCTGCCCGCCAGTAATCTCACCATTGCCTCTGGGTGTGAAACTCTCCTGCACTCTCAACTATAAGTGGATTCCAACTAATTAAGCTGCAAGACACTGACTCTATTTAAGAAGGAGATTTTAGGGTAATCTGAAGACAACAGGAAAAAAAAAGGAAAAACTTCAGAGAAAATCAGAGCCTCTGATACCTATAGCTACACAAATATTAAACAGCCTGATACCTAGCCAGATAACATAAAATCTCACACATGCTCAAAATATTTGATGAAAGGAGAAAAAAAAACCCCATCATTTGTTGATTAAATGAACATCTGTATAAGAACAACTAAAAAAATGAACTTTCTTCCATGATTCAGGCACTTTACATAGATTGTTGTAATCTCACAACAGCACCCCATGTGTCTCTCATTTTAGATAACAGAAAACTGAAGTCAGAAAACTTAAGACATAAAACCAAAAGCTGGTTGGGCTTCTTACCCAGCCAAGCCACCATCTCCACCAGAGCAAGCTGCCACCCATGTCTAGGGCTTTCCTCATCCTGCCTGCAGGCAGGAGCTGGAGGGACAGAAGCAAGTGAGTTGAGAAAAGTCTGAGCTCCTTTTCACAAGCCAGACACTGGAGTCTTCATGAGTTTCAACCCGTGTATGAAAGCACCAGTGAGAAAAGAATGTTTATAGTTGAGGATCAGCAATAGAGACAAAAGAGACAGTTGTTCAGAAGCTTTTTGACCATGGAAAATGTTTTATCGATCTGCTTCCAAATGAATGAATGTATGTTACGCTGGGCTCTGGGTTTAAGCAGGTGCAGCTACGGAGAATCCAGAGACCACTCAGCTGCTTTCATAGTCCCATGTGGCGTCATACAAATTACAGAGCTCAAAAACTGCCTTGGAAACAAGAATTATGCAGATGGTTTATGCATATGAGTGTTTATATGCATATACAAAATTTTATATGAGTTTTAAAAAACTTAAAAGTTTTTTTAAAAAACAACAACGAATTACTATGTCTTCCAAGACTTATTTTAGCTTTTGCTGAAGTTCAAAAATTTCTACATTATGTTTATTGTTTCTTCGTTTATTGCTTTTTATTCCCCTTATTTTGGAAAAAGATTGAAAGTAAAGGAGTGTTGAAAGAAGAACACAAACTCCTCCATAATGTCACCTCTGCTAGTTAACTGATAATATTATGATTTTCCTCCTTTCTTTCTCTTCCTTCCTTCCTTTCTTTTTCTTTCTTCCCTTCTATGTATGTATGTATGTATATATAACGTAAAATTGATATATGCTTTTGTTTCCTCTTTTTGTCCTTAAAATTATAACATAAGCATTCCCTACATTCTAAAAAAATATTATTTTAATGGCTATGTAATATTCCAGCATCTATTTATATTGCAATTCAGATAACCAAAATTCTATTGCTAGACATTTAAATCTTTTCCACTTGTTCGGTGTTATAAATAATAGGAAGAATCAACACTTTCTAAAGCCTTCTCCATTTTTAATTCAAGAAAAACTAATTGAAAAATCAGAAAATTTTGTTAGGATGCAAGTGTTTTATTCTGCACTGTTCCGTAGAGTAGCCACTAAACACATATGGCTATTGAGCCCTTGATGTGTGGTTAGTGCTACTTAGGGCTGGAGTTTTCATTTTGCTTCATTTTAAATTAAAATAGCCCCATGTGGCTGATGACCACCTTATCAGTCAAAGCAGACCTTGGGGGAGTTCTGTGCAGCTTTAAGTATTTGCCTGTATGCAGGAATATCCCCATCTTGTGGTCTTTTAGAATATTGCCTCTAAAATTGTGGGGAACCGAGGTGTATTTGCAACAGTAAGCACAATTTGTAGTTATAAGTTTGTGATGCTCCTGGATCCTAAGAATCCACCCAGCAGTTTGTATAAAGTATCTGTAGGTTTAAAGACAGGTGTTGCTGAAAGATGGTCAGTGCACAGGACAAATGAATTCGCGGGATACAGCAAATGCCTGGACAAACATGAAGAAATAACGTGTTTGCTTTGCTTTTTGGGATGGAGTCACCCTTTTGGTGGACCCTCTCCTAAACAGCTAAAATCTCTAGGAAAATTAATACCTGAAATCTGGCCTTTCATTTGTACTGATAGTTAAACACCCTCTTTGTTTTCAAATATTATTTTAAGCTCTTATCTTCCTAGGAACTTGTCCTGTTGGTCTTCACATTTGTGCACTGATAGTGCCTGTTCTACATGTTAATTCTGGTGTATTTGTCTTATTCACCACCACCACCAATTCAACTCTTAACCCTTCTCCAAAAATTTAGCACATTCTCAAAATTGTATATATATATATATATATATATATACAATTTATATATATATATAATTTATATATATATATAAATTATTAGTGATTTAAAGGGGAACAGAATATATACAATTTATATATATAAAAAATTTATATATATATATAAATTATTAGTGATTTAAAGGGGAACAGAATTAAGATTCTCCCCTTATCTCACCTATGTTTTAACTTATTAAGAGACCTACAATGTTGGAAGACACATGAAGACAAACACATCAACTTTATTACTGATAGTTTTAAAATGTGGCTCTGTGGTATAGCAGTGGTAGAAAGTCGATTATTGCACCCCAGAATTACATCTTTCTACCAACTCACAAGAAGCTTTAGAAAAAAATTACAGAACATAGAGCAGACCAGAGGGTTACATACTATGGGCAGCTGGCCCCAGAGAGCAGTGACCGATGGAAGATGGAGGATGGAGGATGGAGGGAGAGTGGGAAGGACAGTCTGCAATAAGGAGGGCAGGTATCACACATTGTCTAAGTTGTAATTTATTCTATTTTGGTAGAAAGACTTAAAGGCTGGTGAGATTATTTAGGAAAATTCCCTCCTCATGGAAAGTGGAAGACTGAGAAAAAGTGTTCACACTAATGAAAATGAATAGATGAGATATTTTTTAAAATTTAGCTGATTGATAAAGTAATGTGAGATTCACCTGAGAGCTGTCGAAGAGAAGAACAAATATTTATTCATTTTTGCACAACTCTGCACATTGTTCATCTTTTTCAATATGATGGGATAATAAGTTAGGGGACTAAAATAAATGACTCTAAAAAGAATACAAATACTGACGTCAGTTTCATTCTTCTCAAAATTCTGCTTCAGATTGTCTGGGAAACCGAAAATTCAGTGGTGAATTTTATCTCAAGAAACAAAAGAAGTAGTTCAAAAACCATTATGTTATAAAATTGTTTAAAAGGCAATCAGTTATTCTATAAAAGGAGAAGTTTAATAACTGCATAAGAGCATTATAACAATAATAATAACCTACAACATATAATAAAAATATTTCATACACAACAGCATAAAAAATATAAAGTTCTAATTGTAGGAATTCACCCTAAGGATATACTTACAGTTGTACGTAACCAATTATTATGGGGCTATTCATCACAGAAATGTTTATAATCATTCTTATAAAATGGTGGGGAGAGTAGACACTGTTCAATGTGCTAACTTGGCAAAAATTTTGAACTATTTGACAACTCTATATTGTTCCCAACACCAAAGATTCACTAGTTTTTGAAACAAAAAATCTGAGAACAATTTTATTAGATCTCCTAATAGGTCACTCCAGGAATTGGTAGTAGAGGTAATAGTCTGTATATATGTGGATTGTAAGAAGCCTGGCCAGAGACAATCTTCTCCAGTGAGAAAGATGTCAGGAAATTCACTCTGGTTTGAGTCATTGAAGGCAAGCAGGCCATTTGCCACTACCACACATCCCTGAGGATATTTGTGGTCACTGAGGATAACAACTCTTTCGAAGTGGAGGAGGTATAGCCTATTGTTCAAAGAAGGAATTAATCAGGCCTTCTCTGTGGCAGGAGATTAAATGGGAAAGCTGCACAGCCCCTGCCATACATCTCTGGGAAGAGAAGGAGACGGTGCCCAGTTCCAGGACAGAGTTCTGAGAACTGAGTCTACCTCACCTGCCAAGTTCAGAGACTCATAATTTGGGAGTAAAAGCACAGTACTTCTTGATTAAAGCTAGTGCCAGCATCGGGACTGCAAGCACAAATGCCGCCAGACAGGCAATATAAAGGCTGGTTTCAGGCTGGATGTAAAACACAGAGACAAGAGGTCTGCCATGAAATGTGTGTTGCCAAATATGCCACTCCTGAGGATGGGAGTTGGTCTACAGCTGGCCAATGGGTGACCCCTGACTGAGGTTGTAATTTGATCCTCCTTCAAAGAATCACTGCTGACTGTGTAGAAATCTGTTCCAGATAGGCATTCTCTGCTGGGCACTCAAGTGTTGCTTTGCATGGAGCAGAACTAGTGTCTACAGTGACACCATGTGGCAGTGAAGAGCAGTTGGCAGCATAACCTGATCCAACTTTCAGTAGATGCTGGATTTTCTGTTAGTTGAACAATGTGTGTACGGTGTAATTTTGGAGCATTTGTATCAAGTTTCAGATGTTCCTTCTTCTCTCCCTCCCTCCTTCCCTTCCTCCCTCCTTCCTTCCTTCTTTCCTTCCTCCCTCCCTTCCCTTCCCTCCCTCCTTCCCCCCTCCCCCATCCTTCCTTCCTCCCTTTCTTCTTTCCTCCCTTCCTCTCCCTCCCTTCCTTCCCCTCCTTCCCTCCCTTCCCCTCCCTTCCTTCCTTCCTTCCTTCCTTCCTTCCTTCCTTCCTTCCTTCCTTCCTTCCTTCCTTCCTTCCTTCCTTCCCAGTCATCCCCTCCCCTCTGCCCCCATCCCTTTTCCTTCTTCAGTTTGTGTACTTTCTCGGGGTACATTATGAAATGTCCCTTCTCAGACTGGAGACTTAGCAGATGGAGACTATGTCTTCCCATTTATATGAGGTCATTAGTAAGTGTAAGAATTTCACCTCTCTCGTGGTTCTAACTACTTCCCATAGTCATGTGCTATCAGTATTTTTTTAAGCAACAAAATAGAATTTATTTGTGCATGGAAGCTCAGTGCTCTTAGACTAATAGTGAAAGAAAAGAATCCAAAATCTTAGCAAGGCATCTGTGTGGCCCCTTCATTGACTTTCAGTAACTTTTCAAAATGCTGCCTGCCTTCCCTTCCATTCTTCTACTCTATAATCCCAGCAACAGTAAAAATCTTTCAGGACCTCTGGTCACAAAACATTTGAACAGGCAGCTCTGTCTGGAACTCTCATATACCACACTGATCCTTTAGATCACAGCTCAAGTCTTACTTTCTTGGGGAAGACTTATCCTATCACTCAGTCTAGGTCATGTTTGCTGGATATATGCAATCACAGAAATTTGTTTCATCCCTTTCAAGATTTAATCTCAATTTTAATTAATTATTTAGTTTTGTGATTACTTAATATCTATCATTTCCCAGTAGACTATAAATCCTATGCATATGGATCATTTTTGCTCTTTCTTGCATCCTTCGTGTCACAGAGAGTAACTGGTACATAATTGATGCTCAAAAAATATATGTTAACAAATTAATAAATTAGGAATCAGCAAATTGCATTTCATAAGTGAATGCAAAACAATTGTAGGAGCCTGGTAAGGAATTAGATTTCTTTATTTATTAGGTTTAACCAAAGGCAGATTTTTTATGTGTTTTATTAAGAGGCAAAGCTTCACCTGGCACATCATTCAAGGCCAGATTAAGAAGCTATATGGCATCTTTCCTGCAAACACTGGGTGATATATGAGTATACATAACAATGGTCGAAGGTAGACTAACTTTTGGTTTTAGCCGTTACAGTCCGGGCTATCTTCCCTCTCCTACCCTCCTCATCCAAAACTTACTATGTCTCAATTTGCATTTATCCTGATAGCTTTGGCTTCAACATATGCATTTTAAATGAACTGGGCTATGTTCCCAGCTTTCTGGAAATTACATCACAACCAATATCATGAAAATCTCTGTGTAATCCCCGTTCAGTCATTCTCTACTCCTCATCCACATCGTTATGTCCAATCTTTTTATCTGACTTATTCTCAGAAAGACCTTGATAACATGCAATAAAGGTAGGTCTGACCCATCTTTCTTCATCCTATTCCATAGTCTTTGTTCAAACTGTCATCATTTTATTCAGTGCAAAGAAATGACTAACAGGTACTCCTATTCCACTTACTCCACATTCTACCACCCAAGAGGCTGATAGGATCATCTTAAAATGAAAATACTCATACGTATTAACCTGTATTTCAAGGATCTTAGCAATAGGTTTCTTTTGGTTTCTCTGGCCTCATCTGCTTCATCCATAACTATGAATTAGGTACCCCAGCCATGTGGAACTTTCCATCAATACCTTCCAGATCTTTGAAAGCACTGCTACCTTCTTCTGATGAGCTCCAGCTGTCTTTATTGCACTGGGGCATATCCTGACACTCACCCCTCATGAATTAGATATAAATCATGTCCTTTCTGAAACTGTTCCTAACTTTCCAGAGACTCGGTCACAACTTCTGTATAACCATAACTCTGTCCATATAATTAAGTGGAAAAAATTATATTTTAAACAATTATCTCATTGTAGCTCTCCTTCACTAGACTATGAGGTCTGTAAATGTGAGATCTATGGTTTATAATACAAATGTTCCCTTTATTATTAGCACAATATCTGGCACATAATAAGCAGTATAATATATTCAATGAATGGTTTGGCTTAAATATATATATATATATACATATATCTGTATATATACATATACACGTGTGTGTATATATATATAAATATATATATATGTTTGTGTGTGTGTGTGTGTTTTCCTTTGATAACAAGAATTTACTCCACAAAAGAAATGTGTTCTCCCATAGCACTGAAGTGGTATTTTGTTGAAGCAGGAGCCATTTGAGAAATATGGAAAGTGTGAAATGAGAAAAGCTGAAAAATATCCAAACTGCATTTTGATGTGTATGTCTATAGTAAATTTTCATTTATCATGATAAAAAAGAAAGGGAGTTTAAGGAATTTATGTTTTAACACATACTATAAAAATAACCTAGATTGTGACTATGCCATTTTAATTCTATCTCAGTTCTGATAAGTTTCTCTTTAAAATGCTTACCCTCCTATAGAGTGCTGGTAAGCCCTCCAAACAGATCCCCAGCTCCTTGCATTTCTAAATCTTTGATTTGGGTTCTTAAATACTAAATAATAAAAGTAATACTTCATGATATTCTTGAGTTTCTAGAAATACTCTTTTCATATACTTCTGGTTTTCATAGATTCAATGCATGTTAACATTCCAGTACTTCGCTTTAAGTATATCCTTTATTTCAAGAAATCAAGTCATTTCAATTCCATTACAGTGGGCATTTATTGAGTGCCTACTGTATCTCAGGCTCTGTGTTGGGTGCTGGCAATATTGAAATACATAAGACAAAATGTCTAACCTTAAGAAGTTCCAAGTGTGAGCCAGAGATTTAATAGAATAAAATATTAGTAACAATTGCAACAAAGGGAGTGTGTTTAATATAAGGGGAAAGGTTAGGCTGACTCTGTTGGAAAGGTGAGTGGCAGAGTTGACTTCAAAAAGTGGTGACTTCTGAGCTGGGCTTTGAAGGCTGAATAGAGTTTGCTATTATGTGGGATTAAAACAATTCAAAGAGTTTAATAATATTTTTATAAAATAATATTGCAGTTGATTTTAATGAAGTCTAGAACATGAACATTATAGAGTAGGAAGGAGAGATAATAGAGATGATATGATTTGAAAAAAAAAATAAAACTTTCCTCTTCTGGCCTTTTTGCTGTTTTTTCATTGTCTTTGAGACTGCAGGAAAAAATACTTTGTGAGGGCCACTTTGACATGTGAATTATTCATCATGAAGAAGTCAAGCAGCTGCCCCTAGCGTTTGCTAAATTTCTTTGGAGTATCATGGCCCCCTGGAAAAGCAGCGTGTTGTTATTCCTCTCTGCCCTATGTGAGGTCATCTGCATGTGTGGGAAGGTCTTGGTCAGCGTTTCTCTGACTCATCCAAATCAGAGGACATTTGAACCTTCATGTCCCCCTGTTGTTTTTCTCCACTCTCTTTTTAGGTTGAAAATCATTCGTCATTGGAGACACAGATGCGTGCATGTGTGCATGCACACACACACACACACACACACACACACATACACACCCCGAAACTGCCAGGGCATGCGGGATGATTGCTTCGTTAAAAACCCAAAGCCCCGTCAGGTGGAAAGACATGACCACCTAGTCAGTCAGCTTTCTTGCTCCAACATAGGCAGCTCGACTCGGGAGTAGCCAGAGCTAGTGGGATGTCTCATTAAAACAGATTTTGTCAGAGTGTTTTCCCTGCTATTTAACATTCTCCTGAGCATTGTACTAGGGATTCTCTTGTATCGTCTCATCTGAAGTGGGGCAGTATTTGTAATGGAAAGGCTGTGCAGAGTGCGGAGGGCCCACTGCGCGCCAGCTTTTCCATGCTCTCTCAATAACTGTGATATTCACGATGTGTCATGTGACACACGTGCTAATAGTATAAATCATAAAGCTAACATTTCATATGTGCTTACTGGATTTCAGTAGCTATAAGATGCATTACCTTATTTAACCGTAAAAATGCTATCATATATATATTGCTATCATTTCCATTTGCAAATCAAAAGAGCAAGATAATGGCAGATTCATTAACTTGTTAAAGTTGACATAACATTTGATGCAATCAGACTCCAATGTATATGCTCTTTCTAATGTACCATTCTACTTCTAACCTGATGTTTTTGTCTCCAGAGGCTAAGAAGCATAGAATAAATTCAACAAGGAGAAAAAAATTAACCAGGAAGGTTCTAGATAGAACAATACATGTTCAGTGTAGCTTTGGATCATTCATATCAGTTTCAGAAGTCCCTTCCACCTTTCCTTTCTTCTTTCCTTCCTACCTTCTCTTCCTTCCTTCATTCCTTCCTTCTCTCTCTCTCCTTCTCTCCCTTCCTCTCTCTCTCCTTTTTCCTTCATCAGTTTGTGAACTTTCTCAAAGTACATTATGAAATAAATGTCCCTTCTCAGATTGGAGACTTAGCAGAGTAGATACTATGTCTTCCCAATTACATGAGGTCGGCACTAAGTGTGGGAATTTCACCTCTCTCATGGGTCTACCTACTTCCCATAGTCATGCACTATCAGTACACCCACTGGTCAGAAAGTACTCCAAGAATAGAACTCTTTCTGCTAACTGACCCTATACACACCGATTGTTTCTCTCCTTTCTATTCCCGTATCGCATTTCCCCATACCCAGATACATGAATCCAATGTTGTTGACTGGTAAATGAGTTAAACTGACAGTTGGTGGCACTGCTTCTCAACCAAAATTCCTAATGCATAATCATAAGAAATGTTATCTCTTTGTTTACCACAAGAGGTGATCTAAGCTTTAAAAATATGACAAATGCCAGGGGAACAGATTTCTGAACCCAACCCTTGAGAGACTAGTAGGGTACGTCTTAGAATCTGCAAGTTTAATTAGTGTTTCAAATGATTTCCAATTCAGATGGTCATGAATCACATTTTCTGAAGTAAATGCATGAGATGACAGGGCTTTGAACTAAAAAATACAGTGAAATAAAATTTTCCTTTAGACACAGCTTTCTGATCTCAGAGGTTTGCCAAAGTGTTCAATAATATTGTACTTCTATCAATTTCTCATATATATGTATGTTGCTATATATACATATGTGTGTGTGTGTGTCTATTCATGTCAGACAGTCTCAATCCTTGTAATGATGCCTTTCCCATTCATGAGTAGGATCAAAATGAATCTGCTAATCTCACCAAACCAATGAGTGGCTGAGATTTTTTTTGTATGTATGTTTATTGACTTTGTTTCTATTTAATTATGAGCATTTTTGATCACATTGAAAACTGAAATAATTTCCCATGAACACCCAAATAGCTACCATCTAGACTTTATAATTAACATTTTAATGTCTTTGTTTCATCGCTTATTTATACATCTATGCATCCCTCCGTTGTCTATCCATGCATCTTATTTTTGATACATCTTATTTCAATGTATAATAAGTTGAAGACATCATTACGAATACTTCAGTGTGCATCTTTTAACTAGAGAGTTCAAGATTTGTTTATGATTTTTAAGGTAAAATTTATATACAATGAAATACAGTCATTTTTTGGGTTCAGACAACCACTTTCAACTGTGCAACCCAATTCTTTGTCAAGATCTAGAATGTTCCATCATCCTAGGAAGTTCCCTCATATGCTTTCCCATTCTCACCTCCATCTCCCAGGGGCAACCATTGTTCTCATTATTTTTCCACCATAAATTATGTTTGTCTGTTCTAAGATTTCATATAAATCAAATGATATATTAAGCATTTTTGTGTGTGTAAGTCTTCTCTTACTAGGATGTTTTTAAGATCCATCCATGTTGTGTATGTTAATAGTTCTTTTTTTCTTTTTCTTTGGTAGGTAATATTACAATCTAAAAATATGTTATGGTTTGTTTATCCATTATATTTGATGGGTATCTGAGCTGTTTCCAGCTTGGGGCTATTATGAATAAAACTGCTATGAACATTCAGGTACAAGTCTCTTTGTGGAAATATATTTTTATTTATCTTGCATAAGTACCTAGTAGATTTGCTAGTTCACAAATTAGGTAGATGTTTAGGTATAACTTTAAAAATACCAGAGGTTTTTATAAAATAGTTGTGGTATTTTTACCATTTTGTACTATGACCAACAATATACGAGAGTTTCAGTTGCTCCATATCCTCAGCAACATTTAGCATTGTCAGTCTTTTTAATTTCATCCATTTTGATATGTATGTAGCAGTATCTAGGATTTTAAATTATCTGGGTGTCAGCTCTTTTTAAAATAAACTGTGACTTGTTTTTATATTCAAATCTTTTTTATAAATAACTTTTAAAAGTGTGCTTGATTCTTCAAATAAAGTAAATTGGTACCCAAAAAAAGAAAGAAAAAAAAAAGTGTGCTTGAGTATCTACTCTTATGTGTAGAGTTACTAGGAAATGTGTGAAAGGTGAAAGAGAAAAATGGCCCCCTCCTTTAAAAGCTTACAACTCTTAAGAAATACAACATGAAACAATAAATTATAAGGCCTGTGTGACTAAATCTGACTCAAGGTCAGATTTACAAGATTTGAATAAAGATGATTAACGCAAGAGTCAACTGCCTGGAAGGTCTTTAAGCTAGGGATTAAAAAATGAGTGCTATTTGCGTTATAGAATAAAGCGAGAACTGAGGTTGGCATTCCACTGGGGAAATAGTCAAAATGAGGCTCTAAGGTCAGAACAATCAAGGAGTATGAAAAAGAGATGGAAATGCCCCTGTAAATCTGTATGCTGACTTTTGCAGCATTCAATAAAGCTTTCACAAATATGACAATATCATTAGATCCCATGCCAGGATGCCACAATCTCTTGCTACCTCTTTAGAATTAAATTATTTCTCATGTTAAATTTTACACCATAAAATTCAAACCAATACCTCAGTGTACTAGTGAGATATAGAGAACTTACCTTACATGAGAAATCAAATGAACATTAAAGTGTTACATATGTTTTCTATTATTTTGAACTTGGAATCACCATGGATAGCTGTCTATACATATGGAGGCAACGTTCTGAGAAGAGTGCAATTTCACCTTTATTGTTTTTTAAACGGGGCCATCAAATAACTTTTGACAAAGGAGCCAAAAACATACAATTAATAAACGAAAGCCTCTTCAGTAAATGGCATTGGGAAAATTGGAAAGCCACGTGTACAAGTATGAAACTAGATTGCTACATGTTACCATATGCCAAAATTAACTCAAAATGGATCAAAAGCCTAAATATAAGACCTGAAACAATAAAATACATAGAAGAAAACAGGTATTAAAACTATGGACCATGGCCAGAGGATTTTATGAATTTGACCTCAAAAGCAACGGAAGTTAAAGCAAAAACAAATGAATGGGACTGTGTCAAACTAAAAGGCTTCTGCACATCAAAAGAAACCATCAACAAAACAAACAGGCAACTAATGAAATGGGAGAAAATATTTGCCAACAACATATCCCATAAGGAGCTAATATCCAAAATATATAAGAACTCATACAATTCAACAACAAAAACAAAACAACAACAACAATAATAATAATAATAATAAAACAACAGTCCAGTTAAGAAATGGGCAAAGGACCTGAACAGACACTTCTCCCAAGAAGACAAATGGCCAACAGACATGAAAAGATGCTCAACTTCACTAGCTATTAGGGAAATTCAAATCAAAACCACAATGAAATAATACCTCATACCTGTTATAATGCCCATTATCAACAAGACAAATAATAAGTGTGGGAGAGTTTGTGGAGAAAAAGGAACCCTCAAATACTGCTGGTGGGAATGTAAATTGGTACAGCTACTATTGAAAACAGTATGAAGTTTCCTCAAAAAATTAAGAATAGAATTACCATATGACCCAGCAATTCCTCTTTTGAGTATCTACCGCAAAATTTTGAAAACGTTTATTCATAAAGATATATGTACTTCTATATTGATTGCAGCATTATTCAAGGTGGCCAAGACATGGAAACAAAGTGTCCGATAGATGATTGGATAAGGAAGGTGTGGTACATATACACAGAGGACTTCTACTCAGCCATAAGAAAAGATGGCATACTGCCATTTGTGACAACATGGATCTTGAGAATATCATGCTAAGTGAAATAAGTCAGATGGAAAAAGTCAAGAACCGTCTGAGTGAAATCGAAAGCAACAAACATGACAAACAAATAAAAACTCATACACACAGACAATAATATGATAGTTATGAGAGAGAAAAGGGTGTGGGGGGTAGAAAAGGGTAAAGGGAGTCAACTATATGGTGATGGAAAGAGATTTGACTTTGGGTAGTGAACACACAATGCAATAGACAGATGATATATTATAGAATTGTACACTTAAAACCTATATAATTTTATTAACCAAATGTCACCCCAATAAATTTAATAAAATTAAAAATAAAATAATGTAATAAAATGGGTCTGAGATTTTTCTCCATCAGGGTTCCTGCTATGTTTTTCTCAGAAGCATATTTGATGTAATACATGAGAAAATAAACTTTGCAGTCAGTCAGATATACTTGAGATCATGGTCTGGCTCTTGAGCAATTGATTAGACTCCCTAAATCTTCGTTTTCTCATCTATGAAATTGGGATAATAATAGAACCCACCTTATGGAGTTGTTGAGAGGATTATACCAGATAATGCATGTTAAGTGCTTAGCACAGACCCTGGCTCATAAGAAGTGCTCAATAAACATCAGTTATTTTTATTACTTTCTTGGATTATGTTTGCTTATTTCACCTGATCACTTACTCTATTGTTCCTAGATCATGAGTATTAAATATGAAAGCATATATAGTGAGCATAACAGGCATTATATTCAGATGCCTGAACTTGCTGATAATTTATTTTAGTTTACTTTTCAAAGTGGCTTAATTAATTTATGTTTCTCCTGATTTCCCTGCTTTAAAACAATAGTCCCTTCATAATTTGGAATCCTTTAATACGAAGTAAATGAACAAATGTAATCTGCCTTGTTATAAGGATGAAATATAATCAAAATGCATGCCTGAAAAGAACACTGACTGTGAAATAGTGGATGACAGGATTATAGGATCATATGATTATGGTGGCAGCGCTCACCGGAATTTTTTTGAGATACAGGTAACTTGCCTTCTACGTACAGGCTCATGGATGTGTTTCCCAAGGTGCTGCCGTGGCCTTTGTTTTATTAGTTGTAAAACCAGCCAGCTGCTAGGAGGAAGTGACCTGAGGGACTTTGGGAGAAACTCTTTATTAAAATATATGAAACCTCTACCACTTGGCTGGCACACTGCCTGAAATCGTTCAGGAACTCTCTGTTGAAATGAAAATATAGATTTACATATTCTCTGGTCTCTTGAGCTCTTTAGACCTTGGAGTAAACTTCTTAATCAGATGGACTTCCCACTCACGTTAAGTACAAGCTTCTAATGGAGGTTGAAGGGAAACTTCTCCAAGTTTTAATTTGGGCATAGCAAGTAAGCATCACGGTACAATGTGTGCGAGGGGCTGGGGCAGAATTGAAAGGTAAAGGACATAGATATAAATTTATTCTATAATTTGATGTGTATGCAGACTTGGTCAGCCTTCAAATTCTTAAAACATGTGAGTCCTTACCTATACAATACGGAAATGCATTTCTGTTCTATTACTGAGGATATTAGTGGGAATTACATGGGGTAATACGCGTGAAAGTCCTCTAAACACAAAAAGCATCAGATATAGTTCACAATGTTATTGCTTTTGTAATTATTGCTAATGTAGAACCTTGGGGAGAAAATGCCTTTTGAAGGATTGAAATAGGTAAGCACAAAAAAGAATGTCTATGAAGTAATAATTTGGTTTACCATTAGTTTAGTGTTTTACGATTATGTTGTTCTATCACAACCATTGTGCTATTTGGTCTTTATAAAAACAATATAATTTAGGCAGGGCAGGTACTTCTATTCTCATTTTACAGATGAAGCTGTCAAAATCAACACATGTGAGCCATCCTATGCAGTATCTTTCTTTTCTCTCTACCCCAGTGCTGGCAGAATAGAATGGGCAATGTCAAGATGCTGAAACTTACAGGAAAATACAAGAAAAAAATAGTACTTTTTAACATTTGGAGCAAAAGGAAAAAAAAAAAAAATGTTTCTTCACTGGGACTCCTGGAGTAGTGCTGATACAATACAGTTAGAAAGTGAAATCCTCTAACTCACTGTGCCCTGAGCCCCACACTGGGGAGTTATGTTGAACTAAGGAAGGTGTCACAGTTGATAGACAGGGTCAGTGAAGAGAGTAGAAAGGAGAACCTAGATTCTCTAAAAGACTTTATGACCCATGGCCAGTGAAATAATTCATTCTGAAACAGAATACCGAATAGAAAGGATGAGAAAGGCAAGAAAGTATTATAAGACCAACCATGTTCATGAAGTATAGCTTACATCATATCGGGCTAACCCAATTTTCTGGATTTTTTTTGTATTCATTTGTTTGTTGTTTTTTAGTCTACTGTCAATTTGTTGATTATCAGAGGAATTGTATTTCTATAGACATGATAAATACCTTTTAATTTATCCTTGTGATCAAGATGGAGACATAAGGTATAGACAATAAGTAGATTGGTTGGCTTGATAATTGGCTAAAGGATGACACCCAAAGACTACCATTAATGAACTGTGGTCCACGGGTGATGAGGTTTCTGGTGGCGTGCCACAGAGATCTGTTCAAAACAGTCCTGAGTCTGAGGAAGCTCAAATGGCCCAGACTGTACTTAACCATACATGAAGTTGACACAGTAGATGCCAAAATTTTAGGGATCTCCCATATTTTATTTCTCTCCCTTTCATCTGTTTTAGGAACCCTGGCTCTGCTACCTACCTCTTTCTGCTCTGATCCTCTATCTTGTTGCTCTGCCAACTTTCCTGTTCTTTAATTTTCTGGGCTTCAGCCTGTTTATTTCCTTTTGATAAGACATTTTTGCAGATGGGCAACTTAGTAGTAGACCTATTCCTCACTTTCAGTAGGATTTCAGAGTTTCTACACACTGTGAACTAATCTCATGGTAAACTCAGATTGATCAGTAGTTTGTATCAGTTTTAATAAGTTACCATTACTGAACACTTACCAAATCACAGGCAGTAGGCTCAAATTTTCACAAAAATATTGCATTTATTTCTCACAATAGCCCTGAGGTAAATGATAGTAGTCCCATATGTTAACTGTTCAAAGCGGAGATGATGAGATTAGAGGAAATGTGAGAATGATGTCATGAAAAGGGGACTGTCATTAAGCTTGATAACAGAGTGAAGATCAAAAAAAAAAAATTACAACAGCTAACCTTACCTAGGCTGAAGGCTGTCAGATTGGAATGAGTTCTAGAGAGGATAAATTAAGTTGGTAAAAGAATCTGAAAATCAAGTTATATGAGGAAAAAGGAAGGAACTGAGAATAACTGACTTGGAAGATTTGGGAGAAAATAGGTGTCTGTTTTCAAATAATTGAAGGTTATCATATGGAGAGGGAAGGATTCCATTTATTCAATTATTCTAGAATGTGGAGCAAGAAATGGATATTATAGGGAGGTAGATTTCAATCTAATATAGTAAAAAAAAGTTCTAATCAATTAAATTGTCTGAAGATGAAACATTCTGCTTCATCAATTCACGTTCTCTGTCCCCACAGGTATTCAAGAAGTGGCTAAATGAACACTTATCTGGAATGTGTAGAGCAAATTCTTGCATAGGGTGGCAAATTTAATTAGTTCAGTGACTCACAAAGTAATGGATTAGGGCCCAGTGATACCCACCAAATATAGCTTTGAATCACTTCCTGAGATTTCCTTTTTCATTTTCTTCCAGTCTCTTTTTATTCCTGTCAAGACGAAAAGCTTCTGACTGTTACTAGTATATCGCAAATATGCATATCTTATATTTATTCCAGCTCATTCCATTATTTTTTTATTTTTCAACATATATTTTTTTCTGTTTGTTGCATCTACTAACTCTTCATCATGAAGCTTATTTCCTCGTGTAATATTTCCTACTGTAATATGTATATATAATATATATGTGTATATATATATATACATATATATATATATATATATATATATATATATATATATATATATATATATATGGTCATATTTAGGCAGATATGGTCTCCCTGAAATGTAATCATGTCTCTACAAGAATGCTTTGAAAAACTCTTCTGCTAGGTTAGCTATGGATTTCTCTGGTTTAGGATTTTTATGTGTTGTTATTTCTTTGTTTGTTTTTGTTTTTGGTAAACTTATTAACATATTTTTTATGCGCCACGCACTAATGTAAATTCAGACTCCACATACAGATGGGATGGTGAAGGGCTAGGATTTTGATTCTTGTTGGTATCATCTTTTCCTCATGTGAAATCAAGTTTCCTTGCCACTGGACCATGTGAAATGTTGGAGTTTTTCTAGTCTGTGAGACTAGAAAATGATTTGAAATTCCAAACTTTAAGCTGGTGATTGATTTCTAGGTTTCCATTTTCCTCAGATGCCAGGCAAGTTCCTATGTGTTATATCTTGCAAACCCCCAATGTCAGTTTCTCTTACATCTCTGGCTTTGATTTTTCTCTTAATTCTTGTACATGGAAATTTACTTTTCTTGAGTTGGCCTGTAATACATTTTTAAAATTATTCTTTACCCAACATTCCAATGTTTTTAATGGGAGGAAGGGAGGCATTTACAGGTATTTCATTAATATATCTCTATCTCTCACTACATCTCCATTTTTGTTGTTGTTTTTTAGTAGAGTGCAACTTAGGATCATGCACTTTGGCATGGAATAATATCTGGCTAACATTTAATAACTTTACTTTCATTTTTTGTTTATTTTTACATTATCTTTTGTGCAATGTGTTAGGTTTTGTTTTTGTTTTGTTTTTTCCTAACAGCTTTATTGAAATATAATTTTCATGCTATACAATTTGTCCATTTAAAATATAGAGTTCAAAGATTCTTGGTATATTCATGGAGTTGTGAAAATACAAACACAATCAATTTTAGAACATTTTTATCACTCAGAAAAGAAACCCAGTACACAATAGCTGTCACTTCCCTTTCCTTCCCTACTCCCCACCCTAAACTTTAAGCAGCCACAAAGCTACTTTCTGACTCTATAAACTTAACCTATTCTGTGCATTTCACGTAAATAGAGTTATATGTGAGTACTGTGTTTTGTTTTGTTTTGTGTGTGTGTGTGTATGTGTGTGTGACTGGCTTCTTTCACTTAGCATAAGGTTTTCAAGGTTAACCCATGTTGTAACATGTCAATACTTTACTTTTTATTTAGTTAAATCATATTCTAATATATGAATATACCACATTTTGTTTATTTATTCATCAATTGATTGACATTGGGTTTGGTTCTACCTTTTGGCTACTATGAATAATGTCGCTGTGAACATTCATGTACAATCTTTTGTGTAGTCATACGTTTTCACTTCTCTTGGGTATATGCATAGGAGTACAATTGTCATGTCCAATGTAATTCTATGTTTAACCATTTGAGGAACTGCCACAATGTTTTAAAGTGGCTGCACTATTTTAAGTTTTTATCGGTAATGTATGAGAGTTCTAATTTCTCCACATCCTTGACAACACTTGTTATTATCTGTCTTGATAATAGCCATCCTAGTGGGTATGAAATAGTACTGATTGTAAATTTTTTTTGTATTTACTTGATTTTTAATAATATTCAGCATCTTTTTATGTGCTTATTGGTGATTTGCATGTTTCCTTTGGAGAAATGTTTATTCAAGTTCTTGTCTATTTTCAATTGGGCAATTTACCTTTTTGTTATTGAGTTGTATGTGTTTTTATGTATTCTACATATAGGATTTACAATATTTTCTACCATTCTATTGGTGGTATTATCTTTTATCTTTCTTGATAATGTTCTTTGATGCACAAAAGTTTATAATTCTGATAAGTCCAATTTGTCTATTTTTTCTTTTGTTGCTTATGCTTTTGTTTTCACATGTATGAAGTCACTGCCAAATGCAAGAGCATGAAGATTTACCCCCATGTTTTCCTCTAAGAGCTGTATAGACTTTTCTCCTGAATTTAGGTCTATAACTCATTTAGAGTTAATTTTTGTATATGTCATGAGGTAGGGGTGTGTTGGCATTTTTCAATAATAATAGAATTAGAGATATCGTTTTTAAAGTAAACTATGTAAGTAAAAGTGTGGTTATATGTAAAGAAAATTAAGAAGTAAATAATAGTGCACACATTCGTAAATGTAAAAATTGTGAAGTGATATATGGATAATTGAGCAAATGATCTTTTAGTTCCCTTCCCAAGTTGATTAATAGTAAATTACACTCTAAATGGGACCAGAGTCATCATTCAAAAATCGTTTTCCCACATATTTTTATGTTGAAAAATTTCAATCCTACAGAAAAATATTGTTAAGACTAACACAAAGAATACTCAAATTCTGTAACCTAAATCTACCAATGATTGACCCTTTGCTACATTTCCTTTATCTCCCTGTCTAGTAATGTATTTGACCTAACATAAAGATAGGTCTGGCCTTTATCCTGATCCTTAGCTCCTTAGCAGGTAACTTTAAACCTTTAAAATTTCTTGAGGGACCCAATATCATTATTATTCATGGTGGGCTCCTGGGATCACACCCGATAGCTTATGCGAAGGAGTTGATTCAGTATTGGAAGCTGGCCACAACTGAAAGACCAGCCATGTGATTAGAGGATTGGAGCTTTAGATCTTATAATATCAGACCTACATCCAGGGCGGGAGGTGCTAAAGATGGAGTTCAACCCCAACGGGCAATAATTTAGTCTTGTCTATGCAATGAAGTCTCAATAAAAACTCTTGACACTAAAGCTTGGATGAGATTCCCTGGTTGGCAATGCTCTGTACATATTGTCATATATTAATGCTAGGAGGGTAGTGTATCTTTAGGATGATGGAAGCTCCACTTTTGAAACCCTCCCTGCCCATGCCCTATGTGTCTCTTCCTTTGGCTGGTTCTAATTTGTATCCCTGTTCAATAATAAAATGCTAACCATAAGTACAGGGTTTTCCTGAGTTCTGTGAAGCATTATAGTGAATTATTAAACTTGAAAGTAATTTTAGGAAACCTTCTAACTTTCAGTTGGTTTCTAAAGTGATGGCAGTCTTGTGGGAACTAATACTTCTGACTTTGCAGTTTGTATAACTCTGGGTACTATGTGAAAATAAATTGTCAATATTCTGGCACTTCTCTCAATACTTTAGGACTCATCTCTTGTAAACAAGAAGTTCTCCTCCATAACCACAATAAGAAAATAAAGTTACCTAGTATATAATCCATATCTAAATTTCTCCAATTGTGCCACAAAGCTAGTTTAGACCTGTAGACTTAAGAAATGTCTAGACCTGTAGATAAATTTTATAAAACTTTATTTGAGTCAAACTGATGACATGTCAGGAAGCAAGATCTCAAATGCTCCAGAGAATGATAGTTTTGCAGTTTTTTTATACACTTGGAATAAAGGAAAAAAACATAAGAAAGATTAAATGGTAAAAGGTTACAGGATTGTTAACAAGATTATGTGCTCTCTTGAGGGTCATTATGCCTTTGAGGGGTCTAGAAAAGAGGATTACTTTGGCATTTTGGAGGTGTGTTAACCTAGATGCCCAAGAACAACAAACAGGGCTTGCTTAAGGCAAAGATAAACATTTTTATAGGCTCTAGGGCCAGACTAAATATATGACTTTTAGTCAGATTTATTACAGAGCGCTATTTTGTCCACAGAACTATGCTAATTGGTTTTCAAGATTTAGTAGTCATGATAAAACTGATACTAAGAAATAATTATACCTTGTTTTTTATTCTCTAACTTAGTTGAAGAGAAAATTCTCAGAGAAGAGATATGTGGAGGACAGAGATCAAAAATTATCAGTTTGGAGCATAGTTATGAAGAGGAAGACATTTTAAGGCCAAATCCAGTCAGAGAAGTTGACCATATGTGGGTTGTGAATGAAAGAGCATTAGCTGCTCATTACAGCAGAGGAAATTGCAATTAAGAGAAACCATTGAATCATGATTTAAGCTTTCAAATAAGTGTCTCAAGTTGTAAGAAAATATTTCTTTCTTTCTAAATAGCATGTTTTAGTGTAGAGGGAATAATGTGAGATAGTGAAAGTCAAAGGAAAATTGTGGATTTGTTGTCCTAACATTACAGAAAGATACTAGCATTTTCTAAAGAGAGGAATTGCAAGATATGTTTCTCTCCTTCACTTATTGTGGAGGAAAAAAAGGTTCTACTGAAAGTAACCTCACAGGATGATCTGATCATCAATTCCTAACTGGGCAGGTCATGGTGCGTAGTCATGTTCCAGGCATATAACATTTTTAGTAAAAATGTTTATCTTTGCCTTAAGTATGCCCTGTCCGTTGTTTTTATGCATCTAGGTTAACACACCTTTGAAATAACTGTAACCACCCTCAAGAGAGCACATACATAATCTTGTTGACTATCCTGTAATCCAAGCCCTGCTTTGCTTTCTCCCACCTTCATGTAGTCTTCCTTCTGTACCCTCCTTAATTTCAAATGCATAAAAGAAACTGCAATCACTGTCATTTCTCAGAAACTTTTGGGATCTTACTTCCCAGCAATGTCTTCAGTTTGGCTCAAGTAAAATCTTATAAAAGTTATTCACATGTTTGGACATTTCCTATATTGACACCATCTTTTCTCAAACTCATGCTCATCATTACCCATTTGAAGCAACAAAGTTTATTGAGCCCCTTTCATGGGCCAGGTATTGGGGTCATGGTGGTAAAAACATAAATAAAATTCATCGTGAAAATCATATTCAAGCAAGAAAAAAAACACTGAATAGGTAATTATAAACGTAATTAGTTGTTTGAAAGAGAAGTACAGAGTACTATAAGTGCTTCTAACTAGGATCTTAATCAGAATCAGGGAAAGTCTTCCCAAGGAAACAACCTTTAAGCTGAAAACCCCAAATTAAGATTAACCTGGGGAAGAAAGTACAGGCAAGGAACAGGAAAAGGGAAGAGGGAACAGCCTATGAGGGAAGAACCTTTCCATATGTGGAAGGGGGCAAAGTTTCGGAATAATAAATTTGTCCTTCTCACTTTAAGTTTCTATTTCCCATTTGCCAATTTGCTGCTTCTTATTATCTTCATTTTTTTTTATTTTTATTTTTTTTCCTTCCAAATTAACTCTTCCTTGTTTCTGAGTTCTTAGGCAGTGGATGAAATCAGATGGCAGGGCCTGGTAGTATAAGGAAATGATTAGGTGTACCCTAGCATCCCTTGGGAATACCTTAATTGCAGACCTTGCACACTCTTAATTCCGCTGCTCTGTCCTTGCTCTTCCTCACTTTAGATAATTAGTCATTGGCTCTGAGCCTCATCATCCCTGTAGATTTTTGAAATGGTTTTATTTTCATATTGTCTGTGGGTGGATTGTTTCAATGCAAGTTATATGCTTTTCCATTCAATCTCTTCCTGAGAACTTCCATCCATAATCCCTTCTTCAATTTAACACCATTTCTCTTGGGCTTTATCAGTGTCATTTCTACAGTGTAGGGGGAAGTTTCATTATGGGCATACCATAAACAATTTTTGGTGCAGCATTTGGATGCAACACTGTGAGCTCCTCCCTTGGATGCTAATCATATATAAACACATGCAAATAATTAACTTGGCTTTTATTTTGTTTTTGTTTTTACTATATTTTGGGAGCTCTTGTTTCCTTTGGCTCCTTTGGCTCAGATACTAACTAGCCTGTTTGTATAAATTTGTTTTGAGGATTTTGTACAACTACCCAGATAGGCTCTAGAGAGCAAAGGAAGAAGTCCTAGAATAGCAAATACGTGGAAAGACAATCATGTGCATTCACAGGGCTCATGCAAAATGGAAGAATCTGTCAGTTCTAACAACAGACTGGAGACCTTTAAAATATAAGCTCCATGGTAGCAGGGATTTCATTGATTTTGTTCACTGTTATCGCTTGCAAATAAAGCAGTATCCATCATTTTTTAGTAGTTTAATAAATATTTGTTGAATAAATGGATAAATAATTATCAATAATACAATTTAAAAACAACAATCTGTAAAAACAAACAAAAAAAATTAGGGGACAAGGCATGTAAGGCTTCTTTCTCTAAGGAGATATATTAGATATGAGCATATATTATTTTCTATTTGCAATGAGTCTGTGAGCTCTGCACCTTCCAAGGTAAAACCCTCCCAGGAAGGTCTTCTGTGGAGATTGTTTTAGGACCAGACTTAGCTTTGTGGTAGTGCTTTGGTATCAGATTCAAACTCTTTTCATCACTGGAAATAAAATATTTGCTGACTTATCCTTTCAGTTCCTTTGGCTTACATTGTAAAAATGACCAGTGATTGGACTGAACTGCTTAAGTGACTTTTTGGTATGGGATAAACACTTTTGAGTTGCTTGGTCTCAGCCCCTTATGTGTTTCCTGAGGTGCTGGGCTTCTCCAGGTGTGAACCCTGGTTTTGATGCTTTGTCTCTTCTCTCTGCAGTTAAGAGTGGCAAGGATCTCATCCCAGAACTCAGGGACTCAGTCATGAGAAACTTCAAAGTATTTCTCAGCTTAGGGAGGCAACCAACCCAAGCCTGTTTCTTAACACCGGGGGCATAGTCCCTAATCCAGACAGCAGCCATCATTATGCTGAACATTTTAATTCTTGCTTATGAAGCTAATATGATTTTCTCCAAATGTTGATTTCTCTAAAAAAGAGCATTCTGATATTGTGGGAAAAGCCCAATACTGGGAAGTATGAATCTAAGGTCCCAATCCTAGAGTTTCTACTTGTTGGATAAGTATTTTGCCATCCCTGGGCCTCATTTTACCTAGTTGCTGGAGGATATGGAGAAGATGGTCTCTAAAGTTTCTCCCAACCCTTACATCCTGTGGTTCTATCCTGGACCTGGGGAAGACCTAGACCAGGATATACTGCTCCATTTTCAATTGCTAAAAAAAAGGCTCTTTTATCCCAATGGTATTTTGTAATGTCCCTTCTTTCCTGAGTCTCTTTCATTTTCTACAATTTACAACTGAGTCTTTATGCCAAGCATTACTATATATATTTTTTCCCATCACCTGCCAAATGTCATACAAACCCTCAAGAATTAGCTGTCAGGGCCTTCCTTAACTCTATTCACATTTTTAGTACTAGCGATAAGACCTAGAGGCCTTTTTGCTCAAGGATTGGGGTGAAAACCAGCAAAGGGGCTGAAGAAGGGGGAAAATACAGTAAACATCAAAGTCATGGTTTCAGATGGTAATGGTGTTACAAGAAGGTTTATATATCAACACTTTGTTGGTTTAATTCCATAAAGTTAAAGAGCCTTACTAAGTGTGATTCCAATGTAATGATTCTTTTATTTCAGTAAAGAGGGAAGAAATCATAATTGACCTCAAAAGCTGAGGAAGAAGGAAGTGTTTATGATTACTTTGACACCACACTTTCTAATTTCTAATTACTCCAGCTCCAGCTGAGGCAGAAGCAGAGGATGCACAATACTTAGATGTCTGAAAAAAGGGAGGGAAGATTTTATGGTTGAGGGTTTGGAAGTACAGCATCCTGCGGACCAGTTATTCCTGGATCCTTCTGCAGAAATACATGTCAGGTATAACATAGGTGTAGCACAACTGTATTTTCTAACAAGATTATGGTGCTACTGATGGTGGGACTGCTCCATTTTCTAATAACACTCAGTGCCTTGTACTAATCCCAGAAAACTTGCAGGAAGCACTTGGCAAACTGGAAAGATTTGCAGACCAGAAGGCATAAAAACCCAGTATGATCACCCACTTTCTTAAACTGAAATTTCACACAACTCACTTTAGACTCCTGGTTTCTCCCTCAGCCTATTGACCAGTCTTACAGAATTATTTTTCTCATGTTTTAACTTTAAGCTTTTACATAATTTTAGACTTCCAGAAAAGTTGCTAGCCTCACAGGAATTTGCAAGTATCAAATAAGCTAAGCATGAGAAAATGTTTTCAAGAGTTTAGAAAGTGTCATATTGAAGTTACTGTTGAATTGACTTTTCTCCAACCATGACTTTGGAATATCTTCATCAAGGTACTTATTTTGGAGTATTGTAATTATTTATTTTTATGTTGTCTCCCTTACTAGAAAGTCAAGACTGTATCTGATTTATTAATTTATGTCTAATACCTTCTAATACCTTGATCTTGAAAAATATTAACTGGAGGGTAAGGTTATTGCATGACTCAAGGTGGTGCCCTAGAAATACATCCCAAGTCCAATAATATTGGCTACTATCAATAGCAGCATTGAATGTTATCTTTGTGGTAAAGGGACATTGCAGATGTGATTAAATTAAGGCTCTTGAGATGGACAGATTGCCCCGTATTGTCCAAGTGGGCCCAAAATGTAATCCCAGTGCTGTTATAAGAGGAAGGCAGAAGGAGACTTGAAAACAGAAGAAAACAATACTGGGGGTGCCAAAAAGATGTATATAAGTGGACTCTTTGGTCACCTCTTGTGGCACCTCTTGTAATTGCAGAAGTCAAATGTGACTTGTATTCATTTTTTGTTTATTGGTATATATTGAATATCACAATTTTAATAGTTTTTTCCTTTCATAGATGTGTATACATTTTTTTGGCACCTTCTGTATAAAAGAAGCAGAGAGAATTTGAAGATGTTAAGGAACACGCTTTGATGACAAAAGAAGAGGTCATGAAATAAGGAACGCAGCTCTAGAAACTGGAAAAGGCAAGGAAACAAATTGTCCTCTGCACTCCCTAGAAGAGCTTGGCCCTATTGGCACCTTGACTTTTAACCCAGTGAAAGTGATTTTGAACTTCTGACATCCAGAACTATAAGGAAATATGTTTGTATTGTTTTAAGCCACTAAATGTGTGGTAATTTGTTATAGCAGCAATAGAAAACTAATACAGGGCAACTTACAAGTGTGGGTCGGAAAGGTAGTATTTATTATTAACTTGTGTGATCTTGGAATATTACTTAATCTCTCTCAGCCTTGCTTTCCTCATTTGTAAATTCTAATTAAAAATTTACTCATAGGGTTTTTAAGACATTGTAAAATATCTTGTCCAGTGCTGTCTATTTAGTAATATATTGCAAGACACTATGTGACCCATATGTGTAATTTAAAATTTTCTAGTAGCTACATTAAAAACAGTCAAAAGAAACAGGTGAAATAATTACTGATAATATATTTTATATAACCTAATACAGTTGACCATTGAACACCACTTATATGTGGATTTTTTTCAATAAATATCTTGAAAAACCTCTTGGAGATTTGAAACAATTAGAAAAACTTTCAGATAAACTGTGTAGCCTAGAAATATGAAAAAAAAATTAAGAAAAAGTGAATGCATAGAATATATGTAGATACAAATCTGTTTTGTCATTTACCAACATAAAATATATACAAATCTACTATAAAAAGTTAAAATCTATCAAATTTTTGCACACAATACTTACAGACCTTACATGCCACCATCTACAGTCCAGAGAAATGTAAACAAACATAAAGATGCAGTATCAAATCACAACTGCATAAAGCAACTGTAGTGCATACTATACTACAGTAATAATTATGTAGCCACCCCCATTGCTATTGCAGTGAGCGCAAGTATTGCAAGTATCTACTTAAAATGCCATATGATGAGAATCATCTTTTCATGAGCAGTTCGTCTCTTCAGTACATTGCATATCGCAGTAAAAAATAATCTCTTGTGTTTCTCATATATTTTTCATCATGTTTAGTGAAATACCATACATTTTAAATAACACCATGGACCCATATGAAGTGCCACTAGTGATGCTGAAATTACTCCCAAGAAGCAGAGAAAAGTCATGACATTACAAGAAAAAGTTTAATTGCTTGATATACATTGTCAATTGAGGTCTGCAGCTGTGGTTGCTCACCATTTCAAGAGAAATGAATGCAGTGTCAGGACAATTTTTAAAAAAGAAAAGGAAATTTGTGAAGCATCACTGCAGCTATGTGAGCAGGTCCCAAAACCGTGCACTTCTTGCAAAATTCCTTTTTATCTTGTATTGAAAATGCAGTTTTTATTTGGGTGCAGGATTGCTATAAGAAAGGGAAACCTATAGACTCTTTAAATGATTTGAGAAAAAAGCAAAGTCATCATATGACAACTTAAAGCAAAAAGAAGGTGAAGGATATAAAGCTGGATAATTTAATGCCAACAAAGGATGGTTTGATAATTTTAGAAAGAAGTTTGGCTTTAAAAATGTCAAGATAACAGGTGAATCAGCTTCTACCAACCAAGAGGCAGCAGAGGAGTTCCCACATGCCGTTAAGAAAATCATTGAGGAGAAAGGATATCTTCCTAAGCAGGTATAAAATTCAGACAAAAGTGTCGTTCTGTGAACCCTTAATTTTCAGCCAACACAAATGGGATCAGCAGGGACCCTCATGCATGAGACGGAGCATGAACTACTAAGTGCAAAGAAGAAAGAATTCAGAATTCACTGAGGACCTTGGCCCGTTGAAAAGTACAGTGCTTGAGATAAAGCCTGAAAGGTGACAATAACTGCGTTTTTCTTTTTATTCCCTTACTTTTCTTTTAGTCTTGCCACCATCTTCCTACTTTGTCGTCCGTCCATTAGTATGTACCTATTCTTTCAGGGGAAGGGAGCAGATGGGGTGGTCACTGGTAGAGAGTTGTGAAAGAGTTGGATTGAAAGCAGCTATTGACTTATCAATCAAACTTTGATTTTGTACTTCACCAATGTTCCACTTACCTGTCATTGTTTTATACTATGTGGCCTGGTGGTATCTGTAACTTGGTGACTTAATAAATGAGTAGTAATAAAATTTAAAAATTGTCCTATTCTGGAAAAAAAAAATATCACGAAGGACATTAATCAATAAGGAAGAGAAGCAAGCACCAGGATTTAAGGCAGGGAGGGCTAGGCTAACTCCACTGTTTTGTGCAAATGCAGTGGGGTTTAGGATCAGGACTGCCTTTATCTATAAAGCTGTTACACCCTGAGCCTTGAAAGGAAAAGATAAACACCAGCTGCCAGTCCTCTGCTTGTACAACAAGAAGGCCTGGACAATGAGAACCCTTTATCTGGACTGGTTCTATCCATGCTTTATCCCTGAAGTCAGGAAGTACCTTGCCTGTGAGGGGCTGCTTTTTAAAGTTCTCTGATTAGGGGCATTGCCTTGGCCAACCAGAACCCCATCAGTTCATCATTGAAGACATAAAAGTGGTCTACTGGCCCCCAAATACATCTCTAATTCAGTTTCTAGATCAGTAGGGTCATAAGGACCCATAAGTCTCATTACACACAGTACTCTCTATGGAAAGGATTATTAATGCTATAGAAAGAACATCATGAAAATCTAGAAGGATTACACCATTGAAGATGCCATTGTTGTTATAGAAAAAAATGTGAAAGCCATCACACCAAAAACACTAAAGTCCTGCTGGAGAAAACTCTGCCCAGATGTTGTTCATGACTTCACAGGATTCGCAAAAGAGCCAATCAAGGAAATCATAAAAGAGATTGTGGATATGTTTAAAAAGGTGGGGGGAGGTGAAAGTTTCAAGACACAGATCTTGGAGGAATTCAAGAGTGAATAGACGCCACACCAGAGGAATTAACAGAAGATGATTTGGTAGAGATCAGTGCCTCTGAACCCATGCCAGATGACAAGGAAGAAGACATAGAAGAAGCAGTGCCGGGAAACAAAGCTGGCACTAGACAACCTGGCAGAAGAGTTCTGATTATTCAAGACTGCCTTTGACTTCTTTTATGACATGGGGCCTTCTATGATACGGGCACTGAAACCAGAGCAAATGGTGGAAGAGGGATTGGTACCACATAAGAAACATTTTTAGAGAAATGAAAAAGCAAAAATGTCAGACAGAAATGACAATATGTTTGCATGAAGTTACACTGAGCGTGCCCGCCTCTCCTGCCTCCCCTTCCACCTTCTCCACCTCTGCCCCCCCTGAGACAGCAAGACCAACCCCTCTTCTTCCTCAGCCGACCCAACGGGAAGACGAGGAGGATGGAGACCTTTATGATGATCCACTTCCACTTAATGAGTAGTAAGTAAGCGTCAGGCCGTACAGTTAATAAACTTATCTGTTGTGTGTGTGTGTGTGTGTGTTCATGTGAAAATCTAACTGTACATAGAACTGTATGAGATGTTTTTGTGACATCGTCATCACTGCCTAAGTATTTGTCACATAGATCATCATGTTCAAGATTTGTATCGGAGTGGACAGCCTGTCCTTACGTAGGCGTAAGGTAAGTGATATTTCATAAAAACTAGTAATGCGTTTGTTTTCTCACTGTTTTATAACTTTTATTTCAAGAATTATATTACTGTACAGTATGCTTCCCTCTTGTAATTGGAGAAACTGCATGTCAGCCTATCATCACAGGTGTTTTTATAAAAAAATGTAACGTTTTCAATACTATATTATGAAAATGACTGTAATACTGTATGCCATAATTTTTTTATAATGATTCATTTATTAGTATATAGACTCGGCTACCATAAAGCAATTATATTGATTACACTAGGCTACTATAAAGTAATGATATTGCAGCTTCTTCATTATCAATGCGTAAATCATTATATTGTAAATAAATATGAATTTATTTTTCACATTATCTTTTCATTTTTGATGTCTAGTGTTAGTAATGTATATAACATCTTCAGTGTTTTGTATCATATAAGACAATATTGCTATAGGTTCTGACAGACAATTCATCTTATAAAGAGACTACATAAACTTATGGTATTGATAAATACATTATAGTACTATAAATGTATTTTCTCCTCCTTACGATTCCCTTAATAACATTTTATTTTCTCTATCTTACTTTATTGTAAGACTACAGTATATAATACATATAGTACACATACAAAATATGTGTTTATTAACCATTTCTGTTATTGGTAAGGTTTCTGCAGAACAGTAGCCTATTAGTAGTTAAGTTTTAGGGGAGTGAAAAGTTATACATGCATTTTTTAATGTATGGGGAGGTCAGTGCCCCAACCCCTGCATTGTTCAAAGGTCAACTGTATATTCAAAATACAATTTTGAATGGTATTACCAAAAATATTAACAAGTAATTAATATAAAGATTACCAATAAGGCATTTGATATTCTTTTTCTCACCTAGCATCTTTTACACTTACAGCACATTTTAATTTAGACCAGACACCTTTCACATTACTAAAGTCTAGGTATTACCATATGGCTAGGTCTGGAAGGTGCTAGGTAGTGATTTTGACTCATGGTCAGTATTTAATAAGTAAATACTGACAATTATCAGCAAACTTGGGATGACTCCACTGACTTCACAGCCATATTGTGAGCACTAAATGAGAATGCATGGAAAGAACTTGGCAAAATTACTCCTAGTGAGTGCTCAGTAAACAGTAGTTATTATCATTATAGAAAGTGTGAATTCCTACTTCAGTGTCTGAAACATAGAGAGCTCAAAACTCTAATCCCACCTTGCTGTTGTCAGAACTGAAACCCAATGCTTGTTTCCAGCAATGATTTCATCCTTTCTCATTAATTACTGGACATTGCTGGTGGGAATGTAAGTTGGTACAGCCATTATGGAAAACAGTACAAAGGTTCTTCAAAAAATTAAGAATAGAATTACCATACAACCTAGCAATCCCTCTTCTGGGTATTTACTCAAAAAATCTGAAAACACTTATCCATAAAGATATAGGTACCCCTATGTTTACTGCAACATTGTTCACAGTGGCCAAGACATGGAAACAACCAAAGTGTCCTTCGATAGAAGATTGGATAAAGAAGATGTGGTATATACACACAATGGAATACTACTCTGCCATAAAAAAACGATGAAATACTGCCATTTGCAACAACATGGATGGATCTTGAGATTATTATGCTAACTGAAATAAATCAGACAGAAAAAGTCGAGAACCATGTGATTTCACTAATATGTGGGATATAAAACTGAAAGTGACAAACAAAAACTCATAGACACAGACTACAGTTTAGCGGTTACCAGAGGGTAAAGGGTGGTTGAAGAGGCTAAAGGGGTCAAATATATAGTAATGGAAGAACAGACTCTGGGTAGTGAACACACAGTGAAATATATAGATGATTTATTATAGAACTGTACATTTTAAACCTATATAATTTTACTAACCAATGTCACCCCAATAAATTTCATAAAAATTAACAAAAGGTTACTACTGGACATTTCCCATATCATGCACATCTCCTAGCTTGTCTTCCCAGTCTCTAACTTCCAGACTTCACTAGCCTGTACCATTGCAGTCTTATCTAATTCCAGGTGTGAATCAGTCCTAGGCTTCTTTTTATCCTTCATGAGCCCTGGCAGTTATAGATAATGATGGATTGTTTCAAGAAGCTGGATTTCAATGACTGCTTTGTAGGAATATGACAAGAATGTGTTCATATGAAAAAGTAGACACTTAACCTCAAGGCTTTTTCTTTTCTCCCCCTCTTAATATTTTTCTAGTGGTTTCAGCACCTTGCTTTCTTTCTACAGCTTCCAAATCAGTTCTCCAACAGAGATTCACCTTTGACATGCCCATGTCTGGATCTTCTGTAGACAACACAGTTGGCCCCCTGCTCCAACGTGGGCCTGTTAATTTCAGACTTTGGAGTCAGACAGATTCAATTTGATGTCTCATCTCGTCTACTAACTATGAGTCACTGGAAAAGTTACCTAATCTATCCAAGATTCAGTTTCTGTGTCTATAAGATGGCAATAGTAATATACTTGTGGTGACTAAATAGAAATAATGAATGCAAAGTACCTGCCACACAATCAGTTTATGCTTAATAAATGTTAGCTATCATTGTAAGTTAATTTTTTTAATCAACAAGTCTGACTTTCGATTTCTGTATTTTTGAGTCTAGTATTTAATTTTCTTTTTTTTATTAATGTTTATTGGGGTGATAATGGTTAGTAAAGTTACATGCGTTTCAAGTGTACAATTCTGTAGTACATATTACATTGTGTGCTCACCACCCAGAATCAGTTCTCCTTCCATCACCATATATTTGATCCCATTTACTACCTCTACCATTTCTCCAACAAACTAAATATCCAACAGTGTTTGGAATTTTTGTCCCTGGGACTTGTCTTAGTTCTTGGGCTTTAAATTTGGAGTAAATTCTCATTGGACCCAGTGAAGTTCTCATCTGACCTCACAGTGGATCATATCACCTGGACATTAATCAAATTATCTATTTTCATGACACAATATTGTAACTCACATCTTCAGAAAGATTATGGCTTTCCCTGGGCATTCCTTTGAGCTTCCAAAATGGAACGGGAACCCCTGACTGAGCTTCTTTCTTAGCTTCACCTTCAGCTTTCTCCAACCCATATCCCCTTTCCCAGACCATTACTCTGATGTGCTGACCTTGCACCAGCAACTAGCTAAAACCTCACTGAGGCAGTGAGTTGGAGCTTTACCTTGTAGAAGACCTTGAACTTACAGAGTCTATGTTGTCTGGTTGCACAGGACTTTATTCTCTTTCTTTTACACCATATAGAGCATTAGCTTTTCCTCTGTCTTAGTTCTGTCTCCTTTTCCATGTAGATCTTTCGTCCCTCTCTCTAGCACTAGGAGCTCAACTTCACCTTCTGCCTATCGGTCTGCTTCCCTGATGCCCCACTAACTTTCCCCATCCCTTTTCTTTCAGATTGGGTACTGAGTTCCTATCCCTTGTCTTTTGGCTAGAAAGCCAAATGTAGGTAAATATCACTAGGAATTGCAGCTGCCTGATGCCTGGGTATTTCATATCAGCTATTGGTAAGCTCCACTTTACCAGACTAATGATTACATTCCTGCTGAGCAGGCTACATCCCACTGACAGCAGTGGTATCAACCCTTGTAGAAAAGCTGCCTAGTCCTGCCACAAACTGCCCATCATTGTCTCTTTTGCCCTCTATGTCAGCACTCTGTGATGAAGATAAAGTGTGTCTGAGCTCTGAGCCCATCTAAGTCACTTTAGTAGTAAATGAGGTACTGTTTATAGCCTATTTAGGCTCTCCTATTTTTCAGGCAGTCTTTAAGGGATATAAGGAAACCCTGAAAAAGCAAGCATCTTCCTAGGATCTGTTTCTATATTGGGATCTAGCACATTCTCCATCATGAAGACCTAGACTGCCTATGGGCCTGGGTCCCTGATACCCTGATATCCCTGCACATACCTGGGAAAACACCTGGTCCCCTGTAGATTCACAAACATCCCGCCATTGGCCTATTATTATTATTGGAATTTACCCGCAGGGGCTTTTATTATTAGAGGTTGCCCAGATCAGGAATAATATGGATAATTTAAGCTTCATTTATGCAAAGAGACTTGGACTCAGAGTTAGGAGGTATGAGTCCCAGCCACAGGTCCCTGTACTTTTAAGCAAGTCATGCATCTTTTCTGGACCTGTGTTGGCCCTATCAGAGAACCCTGTTGAGAGGCCACCAGGATAACTATTTGATATCTGGTTTATAAGTTCTACTTTCTCCAGACCTACAGGTTCACATTTTGACAACCTTTGACAGAATTTACTTCAAAGTTATGTTTTATCTGGCATATAAAGTGTTTTGTTTTGAATTGAATTCAAATGTCTTATGTGTGTGTTTCAATACCACCAAGCAACTCTGTTATATTAGCTGGATATCCCATAATATAACTCCATTCTGACACTGTCTACCCAGAGATAGCTTCAGATTCCACAAGTTCAGAGTTCAGTCCTACAAGACTTCCTCCTCTCCCTTCAGGTGCCACCCACAAGTCCAGGTAGTTACCTGTGCTTCTGATTGAACAACTATAAATCGTATAAATCAGAGTTTCTCAGGACTCCCTCTTCAGGCTAGACTAATTTACTAGAGTGGCTCACAGAACTCAGGAAAATATTTACTCACTAGATTTTTGATTGATCATAAAAGGACATAACTCAGGAACAACCATATAGAAGAGATGCATAGGGCAGTTATGTAGGAAGGGGCATGGAGCTTCCATGCCCTCTGAGTGCATCACTCTCTCAGCATCTTCACATATTCATCAACTCAGAAGCTCTCTAAATTTTGTCCTTTTGGATTTTTATGGAGGCTTTATTATATGGTCATTGTTGATTAAATCATTTGTCATTGATGATTGAACTCACTCTTCAGCACCTCTCCTCTCCTGGAGATGAGGGATGAAGGCATGGAGCTGAAAGTTCCAACCTTCGAATCACAAGGATGGTTTCCCTGGGAATCAACCCCCATCCTTAAGGTCTTTCCAAAAGTCACCTCATTAACATAAACTAAGGTGTAGTTGAAAGGGGCTTGTTATTAATAACAGAAGACTCTCTTTTCACCTTTATTGCTCTTATCACTTAGGAAAACCCAAGGGTTTTATGAACTCTGTGCCAGAAATGAGTGTCTGTGCCAGATACCATCATGGGTTACTTAATGGCGATACATTTGAGAAATGCTTCATTAGGCAATGTCCTTTTGTGAGCATCATACAGTCCACTGACACCAACCTAGATGATGGAACCTACTATACACGGAGGCTCTATGGTAGAGCCTATTGCTCCTAGGCTACAAGCCTATACAGCATGTTACTGTACTGAATAGTGTGGCAGTTGTAACAAAATGGTAAATATTTTTGTGCTTAAGCACATATAATATAGGAAAGGCACGATAAAGATATGGTATAAAAGATAAAAAGGGGTCCACCTGTATAGGGTACTTACCAAGCATGGAGCTTGCCGGACTAGAAGTTGCTCTGGGCGAGTGAGTGAGTGAGTGAGTGACTGTGAAGGCCTCGGACATTACTGTACATGGCTGTAGGTTGTATACACACTGTACACTTAGGCTACCCTAAACTTCTACAAAACATTTTTCTTTCTTTAATAAGAATTTAACCTTAGCTTACGCTAACATTTTTACTTTATAAACTTTTTATTTCTTTAACTTTTGACTCTTTTGTAATAACAACTTAAAACAAATGCATTGTACACCTGTACACAATTCTTTTACCGCTTTTTATCCTTATTCTATAAGCTTGTTTCTATTTTTAATTCTTTTTTATTTTAACTTTTTTGTTAAAAACTAAGACACAAACACATGCGTTAGCCTAGGCCTACACAGGGTCAGATTCATCATTAGCACTGGCTGCTACCCCCATATCTTGTCCCACTGGAAGGTCTTCAGGGGCAATAACACATGTGGAGCTGTCATTTCCTATGACAACAATGGCTTCTGAATAGCTCCTGAAGGACCTGCCTGAGGCTTTTCTTGAGGAGGTGTCACTCTTTTCAAAAATATTTCCATGGTGGTCTGCTTGTTTTTTTTGTTTTCTTATCATACATTTGCTTGTAAGCAAGTAATGTACTACCAATATTGCTCTCTATTAATGAAAACCTTTTATTCATTGGGGGTCCATGTTTTCAAACTTTTTAAGGAGCTTGTTTAGCTCTACAAAAGCTTCTACTAAACCCCTGACTGGGAATTTTCTTGGGGGGTTGTTTTTCTTGTTTTGTTTTGTTTTGTTTTTCTGCAGTTTTCTCTTCTTTTGCCTTTTCTTCAGCTATACATTCCTGTTCTAGTTCCAAAAACTCTTTGTTAGTCAGTTCCACAGGCATCACCTCTAGGAGTTCCTCCACGTCATCCTCATCTATATCCAGGTTAAAGTTGTTTGCCATCTCAAACACAGCCTTGTTGATTTTTGCTACCTTCTCATCCTTGGCAAAACTTTTGAACTCCTCAATGTCTTCTTCCAGATTTCATTAATTCACTCTTGGTCACATCATCCCAAGTCCAAGCAAAGTTCTTTATTCCATCATAGATGGTTTAATCCTTCCAGAATTGCATCAGTGTCTTCTCAGTGTCTTTCTCAGTTGCAGCAACAGCCTGGGCAAAAGTCCTTCTCAGGGAGTAAGCCACAAAAGCTGTTATAACTCCGGAATGCATTGGTTGGATCAAAGAGGTGTTATTTGAAGGGATAAATAGCACTTTGATACTGGGATGAAGATCACCAATTAAAAAGCATGTTTAGGAGCATTATCAACGATAAGCAAAATCTTGAAATATATATGATTCTCCAAATAGCACTCCATTTTGCTGGCACCGTAATTCAGGAGGGCATCTTGGAAGAGGAGCTGGGTCGTCCATGACTTCTTATTGCTCCCTTGGTACATGGCCGTGTGTGCTTACTGATATGCCTGAAGGCCCTGGGGCTCTCACTGTGCCAAGTCAGAAAGGATGTCAATTTGTTGCCTGCAACATGGTCCCCAAGAAAGACTGTTATTCTGTTCTTAAAAGCCTTGATACCTGGCATTTCCTTGGCCTCCTTATGGATGGAAGTCCTTTCAGGCATCTGTTTACAGAATAGGGAGGTTTTATCCATATTGAATATTTGTTCTGGCAAGTAATGTTCTTCCTCAATCACATTATCTAGTTTCCAAAAATTCTTCAGCTGCCTTCACATCAGCACTCACAGACTCACCACTGACTTTCACATTATGTAATGAATAATGAATAAACCATCCAGACCTAGCAGTAAATTCAACATCATAGTTAGTTCCAGCCTTTTATTTCAACATTGCAAACAAACTTTTTACTTTGGCTATGATCATCATCGTGCTTAGAGGAATACACTCCTGTGGCTGGTCTTCAATCCGGGTCATTAAAATTTTCTCCATGTCTGATATACGCCCTTCTAAACTTTTTGTTAGTCTGTGGCCTTCAATGAAGCTGATTCTTTAACAGCTTCTGCCACTTTGCTCTTATTCTTCAAGATCATAGCTATAGTGGAATGGGAGATGCCTGACTGATGAGCACTAACCATCACTGATTTTCTACCTTCATAGTCCTTAATCACTTTTAATTTTGTTTCCAGGTCAATCACTTGATGTGCGGCCTCTTACTGGCAACATTAGCTGTGGATTTTGTATGCTTAGGGGCCATGAGATTAAGCACAAGAGAAATGATGCAATCAAGAGATGCAGTAAATACCAGATGTATGAAGCTACTGCCAGGATAATACTACGTGCTGTTTTTACAGAAAACTTTTTTTTTTTTATTAGTGGAAAGAGTACACTAAAATCATGATAAAAAGTATAGTATAATAAATACATAAATAAGTAACATAGTCATTCGTTATCATTATCAAGTATTATGTACTCTACATAATTGGATGTGCTAAACTTTTATAGGACTGGTAGCACAGCATGCTTGATTATACCCGTGTCACCACAAATACGTTGAGTAATGCATTGTGCTACAATTGTATGATGTCTACAACATCACTTGGTGATTAATTTTTCAGCTCATTATAATATTACAGGACCCCATGGAATATGCAGTGTATTGTTGACTGAGACATCATTATGTAGCACATGACTACATATCTTCTTATAATTCACAATATCACGGAATGACTCAGCGGAGCCTGCCTCTCTGCCTCCCCACAATCCCTATCCCACTTTCTTCTTGCATAAGGCCCAGTTTACACACAGTTGGCCCTGGGGGCATTTGAATTCTTAGCTTTGGGTCCAACCTGTGTAGACATTGTCCCTCAGGGCTTATGGAAATGAAAACAAGCACCCCACACTCAGTATCCAAATGAAAACATGTTTATTAGGGGGAAAAATATTTACTCTGGGATCAAAGTACTATGTCTATGTAGCAATAGTTAAAATTAGACAATTCCTACAGCCTCTGTTCACTGCCATCTCTTTTATTACAACAAACCAACAACTCAGCAAAGGCCCCTGGGATGTAGTGAGCAAGAGAAGCGTTGCAATTTTACATAATTGTACTGTACCTGCAGCTCTGCGGCAAGCTACAGCCAGTTCTACTTTATGCTCAATTACTGATCTATGATTCAAAAGCCTGCAATTTCTGATACAGGGCCTCCCTACCTCCTGGGAGCAGGTGGTAGGGAGCTTGCATGGTGCGGAGGTGCTATCATGGTAGGTAGCCTCTAAGATGGTTCCACAGATCCTCACCTCCTGGTACTGAAGCCCAAGCATAATCCACACATCATGATATTGACTCTTACAAATGATCTCCTCCCTTTAAATATGGGCTGGATTTAGGAACTCACTTCTAATAAATAGTATCCAGCAGAAATGATGGAATTTCACTTTGGAGATTAGGTTATTAAAAACAGAACAACAACAACAAAAAAAACTTGTTTCTCTCTCTCTCTCTCTCTCTCTCTCTCTCTCTCTCTCTCTCATCTCCTCCTTCCTCTTAAATACCTTGCTCTGAGGGAAACCAGTTGTCATACTGTGATCAACCTTCTGCAGAAGCCCAAGTGGCAAAGAACTGATGAAGACCTAAGGCCTGCAGCAGTCGCGCCAACGGCCACGTGAGTCTGTTTGGAAGTTGATCTCCTCCTGCTTGGGCCTTGAGATGACTGCAGCCCTGGTTGACACCTCAGTGGATTATAGCCACTGAGAGGTCCTGAGCCAGTGGAACCATCTAAGCTATGGCCTGCTTTCTGACTCACAGAGACTATGATATAATACATTTTTGTTGTTTTAATCTAAGTTTGGGGATAATTTGTTATGAAGCAGTACACACGGTCAAATTGGTCTCACATTAACCTTTCTTTCGTAGGCTGAGCACGACTGATCCTAAAAAATCATGTTAGCAAAACAAAACCTAACTTTAATTTAACGTTCTTTTAAATGCTGCATCTGCCCGTACATCAGACTATCTTGGTTACCAGTCTGTGATCGCCAAGTAACATGGGTGATCATCACATTCCTATAGGGTGATCATCACCCCAGCCAATCAGATATTTTTATTCATTCTCTTCCTTATCCTCTATTACTTATCCTACGACAGCTTCCTTCCCTCCACCCCACTTTGTAGTTGTAATTCTTGAGAGTGGAGACTGCCTGCTTCATGAAGTGCTAAAGTTTGTATCACCTAAATTGTCTTCTTGAATCATTTTAACAATACTAAATCAGCCATTGGTTGTTGCAAGGCGTGGGCACGCATCAGAAGTATGGAATATATAATGGAAGTGGACAAGTGCAGAAATAATGCGCAGTCTCACTTCTTAATTGTTCAGGTGTCTGAGGCCAGAGAAGAGATGTCAGGAATTCTATACAGATCAAATTCAACACAAAGGGGCTTCACACAAATGGAGAGCAGATCTCTTCATTTCTCTTTGCCTAGGTTGGCTCTTCAAGTCTTATCTTTATACCTGGAGCATATTCAACTCATCAACAGTTCCAGAACATAGAGCTAGAGAAATGAACATCTTGAAGGATAAAGATGGGGAGAAATGGACTGCTTCACCCTTCATCAAGTTTGATATTGCCCTCTGACTTGAGACAGACTGATGGAACAGATTTTTTTCTTATAGTAATTATAGTTTCTCTGAAATAAAATCTCTAATTTGTTAATTTGTCTAATAATTTCATGATTGGAATATTTTCCCCATTTAGAAATTGGTTAAGTATTCACCTATAGTTTTTACAGTTGTCTATATGGCATCAGTTTTTATATTGAAACCAGTGATATAACTAGAATTTTTAAAAATGTCCAGTGTAAAATAAGGATATAACTTGATTCATTAGTCCTACTTGGATAATTTTCCAGCATTGTTTCCTGAGTAATCCAAGTTTTTTCACTGGTCTGGAATTTTTGTTTGTTTGTTTTGTTATTAGATTGGTGGAAAAGTAATTGCAGTTTAAAAGGTTAAAAATAATTTGTAAAAACCGCAATTACTTTTTTTTCAGATACCAAAGTGAAAGTGGTTTATTGAATAAAGAGCTACTCCATAAGCAGAGTGGAAGTTGCCTCCAAAACGAAGCACCAAAAGCCCCAGTTACTTTTGTACCGACCTAATGTCATACATCAAGTTTTACAGTTCTAGATTCTTCTGAGTTTTATTGCACACTTTTTCTTCTGTTGCATGGATGGACACTGGCTATATATTCCTAAACCAACTCCATTCTATTTCTGTTATTGCAGTGTTATGATAAATTTGTAATAATTTTTATAAGATATGTTCCGGTCCTGTCCCCCTCCCTGACCCCCGTCCCATGCTTCCATTTTTGAAGTTTTTTCTTGTTTTTTATTGGATTTTTATTTATTTTTTTAAGAGCTGGCTTTGAAATCCAGGCCTGTCTGACTGAAAACCCCGAGTTTTTTTTTTTTGTTTTGTTTTAATATGGTGACAATTGTTAGTAAAATTACACAGATTTCAGGTGTACAATTCTGTATTACATCATCTATAAATCCCATTGTGTGTTCACCACCCAGAGTCAGTTCTCCTTCCATCACCATATATTTGATCCCCCTTACCCTCATCTCCCACCCCCCACTCCCCATCCCCCTTACCCTCTGGTAACCACTAAACTATTGTCTGTGTCTATGAGTTTCTGTTTCTCATTTGTTTGTCTTGTTCTTTTGTTCTTTTTCACTGATATGTGGTATATAAACCCAAGTTTTTAATAACTACATAATATCAGTAACTCCCACTTTTCTCTCTCTGTCTCTCAGCATTTAACCAAGAGAAAGTAAGGCAGGTGGAGCATGTCAACTTTAGGATAATACATAGTATAATGCCTTTCCTTAGTGCCATTGTCATAGGAGAACATTCTTATTTCATTCTTCTAGAGTCACTGATTCAATGACTGTGAATTGGGACAATTTACTTAACTTATCTGTTTCAATTTCTTAATCTGTAAACTAAGGTGTTTGGTCAGATGATTTATAAGGTTCCTCATGTGTCTGATGTATTCTCTAAGTCAACACATTTAGAAATAAAAAGCAAAGAGATGATGTGCTCCTGGGTTTGGCCTGGTCAAAGGTGGGGAGTAGATTGTATGCAGTATGGGAATATTTACTGAAGTTAATGAGAAATGAGCTCTGAATACATTAAGGAACACACAGGATTTTTATGTATTTATGCAAATTCTACTAATTAGCGTTTGCAAACAAGAAATAGATGCCCAGGGAAAGGCTGATATTTGTTTTCTCTCACTGGTGCGTGTTAATGATCAAAATAAGATTTGCAAATCGGCCTGTATCTATCTTCCAAGGTTAATATTGTAATTTGGTGAGCTTTCAAACAGCCTGACTTGTATTACTGTATTGGTAGGCTGCCAGGAACCCCAAATCAGCTCACCAATATCTAGTAATTTCAGACCTGATGGTGGACATTTGTTACTCTGGGGGCTCATTCTGATTGAAGGGACCAGAGGGACAGCAGGGAACACTGTTTTCTCTTTCTTCCTTTCTTAGTTTCAGGTGTACAAAACAACATAGTGATTAGACATTTATATACTTCACAAAATAATAACCCCAAAAAGTCTATTACCCATCTGATACCGTACATGGTTATATCATTGGCTATGTTCCCTATGCTGTACTATATAGCCCTGTAACTATTTTTTTTTCAATTATAGTTGACATTCAATATTATTTTGTATTAGTTTCAAGTGTACAGCATAGTGGTTAAACATTATATAATTTATGAAATGACTATCCCCCATAAGTCTGCTGACCATCTGACACCATACATAGTTTTTACAATATTATTAATTATATTCCCCATATTGTACTTTACATCCCCATAACTCTTTTGTAACTACCAATTTGTACTTCTTTATCCCTTCTCTTTTCTCACCCAGCTCCCCAAAGCCCATCCCATCTAGCAACCATCAGTTTGTTCCCTGTATCTATGAGTCTATTTCTGTTTTGTTTATTTTGTTTTTTAGATTCCACATATAAGGGAGATCACGTGGTATTTGTGTTTCCCAATTTGACTTATTTCACTTAGCCTAATACCTTCTAGATCCATACATGTTTTCACAAAGGGTAGGATTTTAGATTTTTTATGGCTCACTAATATTCCATTGTATATATGTACCACAATTTTTTTGTATCCAATTGTCTATTGATGGGCATTTTTCTTGTTTCCATATCTTGGCTATCGTAAATAGTGCTGCAGTGAACATAACTTTTTGAATTAGTGTTTTGGATTTCTTCTGATAAATACCCAGAAATGGAATGGATGGGTCATAAAGAAGTGCCATTTTTAATTTTTTGTGGAAACTCCATACTGTTTTTCATAGTGGCTGCACCAATTTGCAATTCTACCAACAGTGCACCAGGGTTCCCTTTTCTCTATGTCCTCGCCAAGACTTATTGTTCGTTGATTTATTGATGATTGCCATTCTGGCAGGTGTGAGGTGATATAACATTGTGGTTGTTATTTGTATTTCTCTGATGATTAATGATGTTGAGCGTGTTTTCAGTCTATTGTCCATCTGTATGTACTCTTTGAAGAAATATCTATTCAGACCACCCATTTTTTAATAGGATTCTTTGTTTGTTTTGGTGTTGAGTAGTGTGAGTTTTTTTAATAAATTTTGGATATTAATCCTTTATCAGATATATCATTGGTGAATACCTTCTATTAAGTAGGTTGTCTTTCCATTTTGTTGGTGATAACCTTTGCCATGCAAAAGTTTTTACTTTGATTTTGTACCACTTTTTTATTTTTTATTTTGTTTCCCTAGCCCAAGGAGGTACATCAGTAAAAATATTACTAAAGGTAATGTCTGAGAGTTTACTGCCTATGTTTTCTTCTAGGAGTTTTAGGGTTTCTGATTTACATTTAAGTCTTTAGTTTACTTTGAGTTTATTCATATATATGAGTAAGAAGGCAGTCCAGTTTCTTTCTTTTGCATGTATCTGCCCAGTTTTCCCAGCTCTGTTTATTTAATAGGTGTCTTTATCCCAGGATAATTTTTTTGCTTTCTTTGTCATAGATTAAATTACCATATCGGCATGAATTTTTATCTGAGCTCTCTATTCTTTTCCATTGGTTCATGTGTCTGTTTTTATGCCAATACCACGCTGTTTAAATGACTACAGCCTTGGACTATAGTTTGATATCAGGTAGCATGATACCTCCAACTTTGTTCTTTCTTAAGATTGCCATGGCTATTCTGAGTCTATTATTTTCCATATAATTTTTTTTTAATTTATTGGGGTGACAATTGTTAGTAAAATTACATAGATTTCTGGTGTAAAATTCTGTATTACATCATCTATAAATCCCATTGTGTGTTCACCACCCAGAGTCAGTTCTCCTTCCATCACCATATATTTGATCCCTCTTACCCTCATCTCCCACCCCCACGCCCCTTACCCTCTGGTAACCACTAAACTATTGTCTGTGTTTTTGAGTTTTTGTTTCTCATTTGTTTGTCTTGTTCTTTTGTTGTTTCTGATTTATATACCACATATCCGTGAAATCATATGGTTCTCTGCTTTTTCTGTCTGACTTATTTCGCTTAACATCATACTCTCAAGATCCATCCATGTTGTCACAAATGTTCCTATATCATATTTTCTTACTGCCAAATAGTATTCCATTGTGTTTATATACCACAACTTATTTCTCCATTCATCTATCGAAGGACATTTTGGTTGTTTCCATGTGTTGCCCACCGTAAACAAAGCTGGAATGAACATTGGAGCACACGTGTCTTTATCTCTAAATGTTTTCAGATTTTTTGGGTAGATACCCAGGAGAGGGATTGCTGGGTCATATGGCAATTCTATTCGTAATTTTTTGAGGAACCTCCACACTGCCTTCCATAACCGCTGCACCAGTCTGCATTCCCACCAACAGTGTATGAGGGTTCCTTTTCTCCACAGCCTCTCCAACACTTGTTACTATTTGTCTTGTTGATGATAGCCATTCTGACTGGGGTGAGGTGATATCTCATTGTGGTTTTTATTTGCATTTCTCTGATGATTAGTGATGTTGAGCATTTTTTCATATGTCTATTTGCCATTTGAATGTCCTCTTTGGAGAAATGTCACTTCAAGTCATCTGCCCATTTTTCAATTGGGTTGTTTGTTTTTTTGTTGTTGAGTTTCATTAGTTCCTTGTATATTCTGGATACTAGCCCCTTATCGGAGGCACTGTTTGCAAAAATCTTCTCCATTCAGTTGGTTGCCTCTTTATTTTGTCGATGGTTTCTTTTGCTGTGCAGAAGCTTTTAAGTTTCATATAGTCCCATTCGTTTATTTTAGCTTTTACTTCCATTGCCTTTGGAGTCAAATTCATAAAATGCTCTTTGAACCCGAGGTCCATAAGTTTAGTACCTATGTTTTCTTCTATGCAGTTTATTGTGTCAGGTCTTATGCTTAAGTCTTTGATCCATTTTGAATTAATTTTGGTACATGGTGACAGATAGCAGTCCAGTTTCATTCTTTTGCACGTGGCTATCCAATTCTCCCAGCACCATTTATTGAAGAGGCTGTCTTTCCTCCATTGTATGTTTTTAGCTTCTTTGTCAAAAATTATCTGTCCATATTTATGTGGTTTTATTTCTGGGTTCTCAATTCTATTCCATTGGTCTATGTGTCTGTTTTTCTGCCAATAACATGCTGTTTTGATTATTGTAGCCCTGTAGTACAAGCTAAAGTCAGGGAGTGTGATACCTCCAGAATTGTTCTTTTCTCTTAAGATTGCTTTGGCTATTCGGGGTTTTTTGTGGATCCAAACAAATCTGATGATATTTTGTTATATTTCTTTAAATAATGCCATTGGGATTTTGATGGGGATTGCATTAAATCTGTATATTGCTTTGGGTAGTATGGCCATTTTAACTATGTTGATTCTTCCAATCCATGAGCACGGAATGTCTTTCCATTTCTTTGTATCTCCTTCAATTTCTTTCAAAAATGTCTTATAGTTTTCAGCATATATGTCCTTCACATCTTTGGTTAAGTTTATTCCTAGGTATTTTATTCTTTTTGCTGCAATTGCAAAAGGAATTGTTTTTTGTATTTCTTTTTCTGAGATTTCATTGTTAGTATATAGGAATGCAATGGACTTTTGTATGTTGATTTGTAGCCAGCAACTTTACTGTATTCGTTGATTGTTTCTAATAGCTTTTTGGTGGAGTCTTCAGGGTTTTCTATATATAGCATCATGTCATCTGCAAAGAGTGATAATTTAACTTCTTCATTCCCAATTTGGATGCCTTTTATTTCTTTCTCTTGCCTGATTGCTCTGGCAAGGACTTCCAACACTATGTTGAAAAGCAGAGGTGATAGCGGACAGCCCTGTGGTGTTCCTGAACGTAGAGCAAAGGGCTTCAGTTTTTCACCATTAATTATGAGATTAGCTGAGGGATTGTCATATATGGCCTTTATTATGTTAAGGTATTTTCCTTCTATACCTATTTTATTCAGTGTTTTAATCATAAATGGATGTTGTATCTTGTCAAATGCTTTTTCTGCATCAATTGATATAATCATATGATTTTTGTCCTTTATTTTGTTTATGTGATGTATCACGTTGATGGATTTGTGGATGTTGAACCATCCTTGTGCCCCAGGGATGAACCCCACTTGGTCGTGATGCATAATCTTTTTAATGCATTGTTGTATTCGATTCGCTATAATTTTGTTTAGGATTTTTGCATCTGTATTCATCAGAGATATTGGTCTGTATTTTTGTGTGTGTGTGTTGTCCTTACCAGGTTTTTGTATCAGGATAATGTTGGCCTCATAAAATGAGTTAGGGAGTACTGTCTCTTCTTCAATTTTTTGGAAGAGTTTGAGCAGGATTGGTATTAGATCCTCTTTGAAGGTTTGGTAGAATTCACTAGTGAAGCCATCCGGTCCCAGACTTTTGCTTTTCGGAAGGTTTTGGATGACTGATTCAATTTTGTTACTGGTGATCGGTCTGTTTCGATTTTCCAGTTCTTCATGGTTCATCCTTGGAAGGCTATATGTTTCTAAGAACTTGTCCATTTCTTCTAGGTTATTGAATTTGGTGGCATATAGTCCTTCATAGTATTCTTGGATGATCCTTTGTATTTCTGTGGTGTCCGTAATAACTTCCCCTTTTTCGTTTCTGATTTTGTTAATTAGTGTCTTCTCTCTTTTTATCTTTATGAGTCTATCCAAGGGTTTGTCAATTTTGTTAATCTTTTCCAAGAACCAGCTCTTTGTCACATTAATTTTTTCTATTGTCGTTTTGTTCTCTATTTCATTTAGTTCTGCTCTGATTTTTATTATTTCCTTTCTTCTGCTGACCTTGGGTTTCACTTGTTCTTCTTTTTCTAGTTCTTTAAGGTGTAACATGAGGTTATTTATTTGGGATGTTTCTTGTTTCTTGAGATAGGCCTGTAATGATATAAATTTCCCTCTTAAAACTGCTTTTGCTGCATCCCAAAAATTTTGGTAGGATGTATTTTCATTGTCATTTGTTTCTATGTATCTTTTGATCTCTCTTCTAATTTCTTCTTTGACCCAGTTGTTCTTTAAAAGTATGTTGTTTAATATCCATGTGTTTGTGTTTTTCCTGCTTTCTTTTTGCAGTTGATATCCAATTTCAAAGCCTTGTGATCAGAGAATATGCTTGGTATGATTTCAATCTTCTTAAATTTGCTGAGGCTGATTTTATGTCCCAATATATGGTCTATCCTTGAGAATGTTCCGTGTACACTAGAAAAGAATGTATAGTCTGATGTTTTAGGATGAAGTGCTCTATAAATGTCAGTTATCTCCATTTAATCTAATGTGTCATTTAGAGCTGCTGTTTCGCTATTTATTTTCTGTTTGGATGATCTACCCATAGCTGTCAATGATGTATTTAAGTCCCCTAGTATAATTGTGTTTTGGTCAATTTCTCCCTTTAGCTCTGTTAGTAGTTGCTTGGTATATTTTGGTGCTCCCTGATTGGGGGATAAATATTGATGACTGTTATGTCTTCTTGTTGTATAGTCCCTTTCGTCATTATGAAATGTCCATCTTTGTCTCTTGTTATCTTTTTCACCCTGAAGTCTGTTTCATCTGATATCATTATGGCTACACCTGATTTTCTCTGGGTACCATTTGCTTGGAGTGTCAATTTCCACCCTTTCACTTTGAGTCTATGCTTGTCCTTGTAGCTGAGATGTGTCTCTTGGAGACAGCATATGGTTGGGTTTAGTTTTTGATCCAATCTGCTACTCTGTGCCTTTTTATTGGTGAGTTCAGTCCATTTACATTTAGGGTGATTATTGATATGTGAGGATTTCCTGTCATTCTATCTTTAGTTTTCTGGTAAGGCTGTGTCTCCATTGTTTCTTTGCCTTTTTGTTGTTGTCTATTATTTCTGTGTGGTGGTATTCTATGATGTTTCCCTCTGTTTCTTCTTTTATTACAGTATATATTTCAGTTCTGGATTTTTTTTTGAGTGGTTACCCTTAAGTTTATGTAAAAGAAAGTTTGATATTTAGAGTATTCCATTTTCTTCAGCACGCTTACTTTCTCCATTCCCATATTCCGGTTCAGGCCTTTACTCTCCCCCTTTTTATGTTTTGGTTGCCACAAATTGTCCCTGTTGATGGTGGTCGAATAGCCTCCTTTAGTATTTCTTGTAGTGCAGGTCGTGTATTAGAAAATTCCCTCAGCTTCTGTATGTCTGGAAAGGTCTTCATTCCTCCTTCATATCTAAAGGATATCTTTGCTGGATATATTATACTTGGCTCATAATTTCTCTCTTCAAATAGTTTAAATATTTGGTTCCACTCTCTTCTGGCTTGTAGAGTTTCTGCTGAAAAATCTGATGATAATCTAATGGGCTTTCCTTTGTAGGTTACCATCTTCTTTTCCCTGGCTGCCTTGAGGATTCTTTCTTTGTGGTTGATTTTAGACAGCTTCAATACAATGTGCCTTGGAGAAGTCCTGTTGGGATTGAGGTAATTAGGAGTTCTATTTGCTTCTTAGATTCGAGGATCCATTTCTGTCCACAAGTTTGTGAAGTTCTCATCGACAATTTGTTTGAATATATTCTCTGTTCCCTTCTCTCTTTCTTCTCCTTCTGGTATGCTCATTATTCTTATATTGCTCTTTCTGATGGAGTCAGAAAGTTCTTGTAGAGTTCTTTCATTTCTTTTAAGTCTCAAGTCTCTTTCTTCTTCCATCTGTGTAATTTCCAGGTTTCTATCTTCGATGTCACTGATTCTTTCCTCCATCTGGTCAACTCTACTACCTAAGCTGGTTATTTCATTCTTAATTTCTTCTATTGAGTTCTTAATCTCCAGAAATTCTATTTGGTTCTTTTTTAAAATTTCAATCTCTTTCGTAAAATGCTCATGCTGTTCTTTGATTGTGTTTCTCAGTTCATTAAACTGCCTTTCTGTGTTTTCTTACATCTCATTGAGTTTTTTCAGAACTACAATCTTGAATTCTCTGTCATTTAAGTCGCATATTTCCATATCTTAAGTTCCCTTTCTGGGGACTTTTCACTTTCTTTCTGAGCTGTCTTGTTGTCTTGGTTATTCATGGCAATTACTGATTTATTATTTCTCTTCCTGGACATCAACAGGAGTGGCTTCTGCAACAGGTTGATAGGAAGAGGTCTTTCTTTGGTTTTCCAGTACTTGTTGGTAGAATGTTTTATTGTCTCTCCAACTGCAGCCCTTTTTTTCTCTCTCACACGGTAGTGCTATGTTTTCTCTGCACTATTGCAGCTTCTCACACAATGGGGGGATTCCCTGAGAGATGGGCTTCTCCTCTGTTAATAGTTCACCTGGGTTACAGGGCACAGTGTCCCGGTGGGTATGCGGAGAGCTTTTGATATTCCAAAGCTCTTCCAGCCCCAGATTCAGAGCCGTGTGTTTCAGCAGTTCTGTTTACTCCTGCAGGGATCCGCCCAGATAGGTGGGGTCAGGGGCGGAGTGAGTTGTGAGAGGTGGCCCAGAGCAATGGTGGCGACCACCACCACAGCTGGTCCTGCTTCCACAGCTCCTTCCCCTTTGCTGGAACTAGTTGGGCTGTGAATCTGTGTCTGCGGTCCACAGTTCTCAGAACAGCAAATATTCTGTTCTTTTGATCTGACACTGCTACTGTTCCACTTCTAGCACCGGGCAGGTGGGGGCAGGGCGAGCTCTGGGAGGGTAGGGAGGGGGCGGCTAGTCTGAGTGCCTAAGGCTTCCGTTCTCTACTCGGCAGTGAGGGCTTATCTTCCCTCAGTTTTTTCTCTGAGGTCTCTGCCGTGAGCGTTGGGTTCAGCTGTGTTATATGCTGCCCCCTCAGCCCTGTGGGCCATAAGCGGAGCCGTAGCAGTCCGTGTTCTTCCCTCTCATCATATTTCAGAACTGAGTGAAATTTAGATCCCAACTCAGTTCCTAACTCTAAATTAACTAAGTAGAAGGAGAATTATAGACATCATTTGTATACCTGGAGTGATTAAAATAAGGTATTGGCTCTTGCTTTGTCTCTCAAATAGTAAACAAAAGTGAAACAGATAAGGAAAATACAGCATGCCAGAGTTACAATTGAGGAATGTGTATACTACACCATGGCCCAAAGATCGGTGGGATCACAACCAAGATGGTGGTCAGGGAAAAACCAAGAAAACTAGATATTGAAAAAGCAGAAGTATAGCATAAAAAGAGAGGTAGGAATTCTAATCCTCAAAGAGAGAAGTTCCAGGAAGAATTTGGGACAGTTTAACATAATCTGGAATCTATAAAGTAGCCTAACTGTTGCAACTTATTATACATTAATTTATTTAAATTCTCCTCTGTAGCTTAAAATCAGACATACATACATATAATGGGATTTGTCAGTTGATAATATCCATATTATTGAATGAGGATTGTTACTTAGCTTCATTCCATGCTGTACTAGAAGTTTGGGACCTAAAACTGCTCCAAATCAAGAGCAAATTAATTTTTCAGACCAGTTTATTCTATCAGCTGAGAAAGAAGGCTCTGGAGACAAACTGCTGATCCCCAAATTCTGTTTTCTTAAGCTTTCTCTACCTGAGTACCATCAATTGTAAAATGCAAATAATACAGTCATTTTAGGAGATGAAGTAAGCAAATACATGGCAAGTGCCTAGGTGAGGAATTGCCACACAGCACTTCACAGTATTAGTTGGTGTTGTGAAGGAGAGACAAATGAGGCAAGTATTGGAGGTGAGGGGCTGTGCTACTGTATGTCTAGCAGTTCCAGGGTAGTGGGGGAGGAAGATGCACGTCATCAATTACATGAAGCTCTTTCCAACCATTTCACCTCCCACCATAACAAAGAGCTATGGACATTTCTGTGTCCTCAATCTCAAGCCATCGACAAGTTTTTAAGTAAATGTATTATTCAGCCCCTCCTCCAAGTCAAGGGCTATTTATGTTTCAATCCCCAGTGGCTGACTCATAGCAAACACTCGTTAAGGGCTATGAAATTGAATGAATAAATGAATGAATATACAATGAAACTATGATTAAACCAGATTATTATACTAGAATCAGAGAAGAAAAAGAACAAATCATTATTTAATTGCCTACAAGTGCTATATTTTGATGTATAGTTTATGACACATTTGATCTGAAAGTAATATTAAAATAAGTTGTTATGGATCCCATCCAATATTTGTTCAAGAAAATATCTCAGTCAAAGTTCCCCTTGAAAAGTAGCTGAGCTGACACTGCTATATGGTATCCTAGAAAATATTAATTGATGTACTATTACTTCTTATAACTATTACTATTATTTTTAATATTCCTATGAAAAGCACACAAACTATAAAAAAAATTAAAAAGAAGCACTTACGAATTGGGGACATTTCATCATAGTTGATGAAATAAAGAATTATTGTTCTTTTTTTTTTAGGTATGGTAATAATACTGTATTTACATCTTTATGGAAAAGCACTTATTTACTAGAGGTACAAACTGACATATTTCTTGATGGAATAATTGGTATCTGCTTCAAAATAACCTGGGCTAGTGGGGAGAAGGGCCAAAGGTGACACAAGACTGGCCATCAATTAAGGATAGGTTGATTGTTTCAGCAACTTGTACGTGGGTATTCATTTTGTTATTCTCTTTACTTGTGTATATGCTTGAAAACTTCCATAATTAAAGTTTTAAAATAATCAGTGTGACACACACATATGAAAGCAAAAATAACATGCTGAAGTTTTTGGTTTCTAATCACTCCTATTCGACTAGACTTTCCTTTGTTCTGCCTGTTCCACACCAGGCACTCTATGCAACACCAACAGATACAGAAATCCAACAAAAAAATGCTTCAAGGACAGTTTGTTTGTTCACTTCTTGGTTTGTTTTGAGAAAGCAAGGGCCCACAAATAGTGTTTGAATACAATTCCCATCATGATTGTCATAAGTACCTTGATAGTAGTACAAAGAACATGCAATGGCAGAGCAGGGGAGAAGTGGTCAGAGAAACCTTTCTGGGGAAGGTGAAATTTAAATAGGGTTTTGAAAAATATGCAACATTTCAAAAGAAAGCATGAGAGAGGTGGAAGGAAGGAAAAACCACAATACTCCAAGAAGGCATCAAAAAGAGCCTTTACTAAAAGTTAAAAAGAGATTTAAGAATAGTGAAAAGACAAGTGACTGAGAAAAGATGAATTATGAGGTGATTCAAATTATTCTGAACTATCATAGGAAGAATCTTGTACAATGCCTGTATCCACTTCCTAGCACTCCTGTAACAATGTATTATAACCTGGTTGACTTAAAACAAAAGAAATTTATTTTCTCACAGGTCTAGTGGCTACAAGTCCAAAATCAAGGTGTCAACAGAGCCATGCTCCCTCCAAAACCCATAGTGGGATCTTTCTTTGCCTTTGCCTAGCTTCTGGTGGTTGCTAGCATTCTGGTATTCCTTGGATTGCAGCTGCGTGTCTCCAACCTCCGCCTTCATCACAAGACTTTCTCCAATCGTCCCTTTCTTCACATAACTGTGTCGCTATAAAGATACCAGTCATGCTGGTTTAGGAGTTCAACTCTACTCCAGTATAACCTCATCATAAATTAACTAATTACATCTGCAACAACTGTATTTCCAAATAAAATCACATTCTAAGGTACTGGGGTTAGAGCGTCAGTATACCTTTTTGTGTGTGTGTGGGGTGGCAGGGAAAAATAATTCAACCCATAACGATGCCAAAGCAGAAATCTTTTCAAGAGGAAGCGAGTATATTATAGATCTGGTTTCTTGAAGCAGTTGGAATATTTGGGTTCTACTCTTGGTTTGTTCATTTCTTGCCCATGTGATCTTGGGCAATTCCCCACAAGTTTTTGAAGGTATGAAACAGAACTACCTGTTTTATACAAGTGACAGAGTTCTTGGTGTGTGAAATAAAGTAATGGTGTGAAAGCACTTTGGAAATCTCAGAGCACTGGACCTGAACTCTGTAAAGTACTGTTGTTATTGGTCACATCTCTATGTCATTCACTGGTCCTGTACCGACACGACTGGAAATACCAACGGCTGGGACCATTTTCTATATGTGAAAGCTTTGACTTTAGAACATCCATGATAAAATATAAAAATGCTGTCCCGAAGAAAGAAAATAGATTGCTCAATGGAGGCTGTCAAGCATTGGCAGTACAAGAAGTTCAAAAAAAAAGGACTAAGCACAATACTGTTGAGAAAAGGCCAATATTTCTTCTCCATCTTTCAGTTTCCATAGAGGAGGGTCTTTTATATACATCTCTGCCCACAACAGGGAAGTCCCAGAGAGTTCCCTTAAAGCCGAGCTCATCTCCTCTACACAAAAAGGCTAATTAATCTGATTGGTTAGAATTTTGGATGGTCAGTGAGTTTCAGTTTTCCTAGGCAGTGACAAGATAACTTGGACATATATTTTAATCTTTTGTTCCTCCATCCTTCCAGTTAGAGGTATAAAACAGCAAACCTATGACCCTAACCACTTGGTGGGCGACTCAGGATTTCCCCGACAACCCAGCTATCTAAATAGATACATCTTAAGCTTGAGAGATGGGGAAAAATGATGAAATATCTACTTTCAGACAGTCAACTATACAAAGGAGCCCTGTATTTTGTCAGTTATTGGTACTTACTGGGCCAATAAACAAAATTGATGCATTGATCCTCATTGGCCATGTTTTTGTGCTTGTTTCTGTAATTTTAGATTCTTGTGGAGAAGGGAGGAGACTATTAGCTTGTTTTACTTTCCCAACTCATCCCAACACACACGTACCACTTCAACTTCCAAATAGTAAAGACTGAGCTGAGCTACAGAAGGAAAGCTCAAGATTGCAGTACTCAAGACAATGAGGGACAGATCCCACCTCAAGAACAAATCAATAGAAAGAATAAGTTCTGAGGTGATGTGAAATGGAACCTGAGGTGGGTCAGCTCTGGTGAGGTTGGATCACGTTTACCTTGAAGAAGCAAAAATCCCACCAGCCAGCAACTTCCAAGGCACACACAGCTGGAAATGTTTTCTTTTTGTTTTGTTTTGTTTTTTTGGTTGTTTTTGTTTGTTTGTTTGTTTGTTTTGCCTGAATGCGTAGGAGCCTGAAGGAGATGGGATCTGGTACAAGAATGAGTCGGGATCAGGCTATGAGGAGGCTGTCTACCTGCAGGTTGTCTACCTGCAGCATCTTCCACCCCCACTGATTGTCAGGGGTAGATTGTCAGGGTAACATAGTAAGGACCGCTGCAGGCTATGGTGAGGAACTGGGAAGGAACATGGAGAATGAGGAAAAGCACCAAAATACTCTGGGAACAGACTGGGCACTTTCCACAAGAGATGTTTATACAGCCTATGCAGGTAGGTAAGAGATAGAACTGTGCTTCAAAATCTTTTTTTTATTTTTTATTTTATTTTATTAAATTTATTGGGGTGACAATTGTTAGTAAAATTACATAGATTTCAGGTGTACAATTCTGTATTACATCATCTATAAATCCCATTGTGTATTCATCACCCAGAGTCAGTTCTCCTTCCATCACCATATATTTGATCCCCCTTACCCTCATCTCCCACCCCCCACCCCCTTACCCTCTGGCAACCACTAAACTATTGTCTGTGTCTATGAGTTTCTGTTTCTCATTTGTTTGTCTTGTTCTTTTGTTGTTTTTGGTTTATATACCACATATCAGTGAAATCACATGGTTCTCTGCTTTTTCTGTCTGACTTATTTCGCTCAGCATTACTCTCTCAAGATCCATCCATGTTGTCACAAATGTTCCTATATCATCTTTTCTTACCACCGAATAGTATTCCATTGTGTATATATACCACAACTTCTTTATCCATTCATCTATCGAAGGACATTTTGGTTGTTTCCATGTCTTGGCCACTGTAAAGAAAGCTGCAATGAACATTGGAGCACACGTGTCTTTATGTATAAATGTTTTCAGATTTTTGGGGTAGATACCCAGGAGAGGGATTGCTGGGTCATATGGCAATTCTATTCGTAATTTTTTGAGGAACCTCCACACTGCCTTCCATAACGACTGCACCAGTCTGCATTCCCACCAACAGTGTATGAGGGTTCCTTTTTCTCCACAGCCTCTCCAACATTTGTTACTATTTGTCTTGTTGATGATAGCCATTCTGACTGGTGTGAGGTGATATCTCATTGTGGTTTTTATTTGCATTTCTCTGATGATTAGTGATGCTGAGCATTTTTTCATATGTCTATTTGCCATTTGTATGTCCTCTTTGGAGAAATGTCTCTTCAAGTCTCTGCCCATTTTTAAATTGGGTTGTTTGTTTTTTTGTTGTTGAGATGCATGAGTTCCTTGTATATTCTGGATACTAGCCTCTTATCGGAGGTACTGTTTGCAAAAATCTTCTCCCATTCAGTTGGTGGCCTCTTTATTTTGTCAATGGTTTCTTTTGCTGTGCAGAAGCTTTTAAGTTTCATAGAGTACCATTCATTTATTTTAGCTTTTACTTCCATTGCCTTTGGAGTCAAGTTCATAAAATGTTCTTTGAACCCAAGGTCCATAGTTTAGTAACTATGTTTTCTTCTATGCAGTTTATTGTGTCAGGTCTTATGCTTAAGTCTTTGATCCATTTTGAATTAACTTTGGTACATGGTGACAGATAGCAGTCCAGTTTCATTCTTTTGCACGTGGCTATCCAATTCTCCCAGCACCATTTATTGAAGAGGCTGTCTTTGCTCCATTGTATGTTTTTAGCTTCTTTGTCAAAAATTATCTGTCCATATTTATGTGGTTTTATTTCTGGGTTCTCAATTCTAATCCATTGGTCTATGTGTCTGTTTTTCTGCCAATACCATGCTGTTTTGATTATTGTAGCCCTGTAGTACAAGCCAAAGTCAGGAAGTGTGATACCTCCATTATTTGTTCTTTTTTCTTAAGATTGCTTTTGCTATTCGGGGTCTTTTGTGGTTCCAAACAAATCTGATGATTTTTTGTTCTATTTCTTTAAAATATGCCATAATCTTTATTTGATCAGTTTTGAGGCAAAAAAAAAAAAAAAAAAAAAAAAAAAAAGTCAGATTAGGATGAGATCTACTTTGCAAAATAAGAAAGTAAAAATAGGTGGAGAAGACACCTGGGAATTGTCTCCATTTTCCAATGTTCCTTGTGGATTTTCCCACTTAGTTATTTATCCTTACTATTTTAAAGTTCCCCAGAATAAACCAGAAAACAAGTTAAGCCATTCACCACAGCCTCCTTTTCCCTTGAAGCTGGTCTGTTGACCATGAATTTTGCATAGAAAGTTTTCTGAGTGCACATGTTGCTGAATCTGACAGCCAAGAAAGTCATTATTCACCTTTTCTCATTCCTCTCAGCTCAAGGAAATATTTTCCCATGGTCTCCTTCCCATTCAGAGGTCCCTCCTTGCTTCCTGCCTTTACAACATGAAGCAAAATCAGTCAGTTGTCTGGGCAGGGCCACAACACATGAGACATTCATAAAAAGAGAGGGCTCTGTCTTCAAGTAAAACAAATTATTCTGTCTCTGCTGGATATCAGACTAAAAGTACCTCAGAAGTATCTGAGAAAATCTGGGTTTTCTCTCTGCCTTGGTTACTTTGTGTTTTTTCTTAGTCATTTGGGCCTATTGAGCTGAGAAAAGTTGCTAACTAGAAATAAGGGATAGAATTAAGAGATTTTAAAAAAGGTTATCTAACATGATGCCAGACTCAAAATATTATAAAGGAATATTGCAATTATTTTCCCACTAAATATTGCATTGGTTGCCTCTATAGAAGCCCAGAAAGTTCATCTTCAGGGTCTTACACTCCCAAGTATAATTGGAAAAAAAATGTCTGATGTCTTGAGTGGTTAGAGTCAAAGATGATGAGTTTGGTTCCATCGTGGTTCACACTGATAAGAAACACTAGCCAGAAACTGATTCTAAACCCAATCACAGGTTAAACTGTGACCCCAACATGCCTACCATGGTCACAGCTGAGCCTTTGCACCTACTCAAGATTGAACCGTAAGCCAAGTCCCAGAGAGAGAAGGGACGTTCAAATTATGATGGTGGTTTCTTTACACATGACTAATTTATTCTCCCCTACATTTCTCTGTAATGTCTATGAAAATATGGTAAAGGAGTAGTGATAGCACTGATTATGCTGATCTGTGGGAAAAATTCACCGTAAGTGCATGTTGACAGTAGAATTGAGAAAAGCGACCAGTCAGTTAAATATCTAGACTTGCCAACGTAGATAGGAAAGAGGCAGAAAATAATTTTTTTTTCTCAAAAATTTTATTGGGGAAAGGGAACAGGACTTTATTGGAGAACAGTGTGTACTTCCAGGACTTTTTTTTCCAAGTCAAGTTGTTGTCCTTTCAATCTTAGTTGTGGAGGGTGCCATTCAGCTTCAAGTTGTTGTCCTTTCAGTCTTAGTTATGGAGGGCACAGCTCAGCTCCAGGTCCAGTTGCCGTTGCAGGGGGCACAGCCCATCCGGGAGCTCAGTGGCAGCTCAGCTCAAGGCCGTGTTCAATCTTAGTTGCAGGAGGTGGAGCCCACCATCCCTTGCAGGACTCAAGGAATCGAACTGGCAACCTTGTTGTTGAGAGCCCACTGGCCCATGTGGGAATTGAACCGGCAGCCTTCGGAGTTAGGAGCATGGAGCTCTAACCGCCTGAGCCACCGGGTCGGCCCCCAGAAAATAATCTTAATTCAATCTAATCTATATATTGACATCAGAGACTCAGGAGGTTGTACCAATCAGGAAATTCTCTGCCACCTACCACCACTGTATAGAAGTTGCACTTCAGGGCGTTCAGGGCTGTCTACTCCTCATCTATACTCCTAACCCCATCAACGCTTTGAATTTTTCATCCACCTGGGGAACACACTCTCAGAAACACAACAATGGGGAGAAAGGAACAGGATGACATGCATGACACAATAAGAAATGTGGTTACCAATAGGTAAAGTGGAGACCCTGGGACATGCATCACTCGTTAGGAGGCAAGTTCAGTACTAGCTAGAGTGGTAACCATGGAGCATGGATCACATAATAAGATGTAAAGATAGTGTATTAGTCTCTTTAGCTGCCATAACAGTGTACCACAGACTGGATGACCTAAACAACAGACATTTGTTTTCCCATAATTCTGGATTCAGGAAGTCCAAGGTCATGGTGCTAGCAGAGGCTTCTGTTGAGGCTACAGATGATGCTTTCTCATTGTGTCTTCACATGCCCTTTTCTCTGTGCACATACTTGGAAAGAAAGAAAGTCTGGTGTCTCTTTCTTTTCTTATAAGGACACCATTACTATAGGATTAAGGCCCAACCATTTTGACTTCATTTAACTTTAATTACCTCATTAAGGGCTCAGTCTCCAAATATGGATTAAACATTAGGGATTAAAGCTTCGATTTATAAATTGGGGGTGGGGGGAACAACTCAGTTCATAATATTCTGCCCCATGTCCCTACAAAATTCCTGTCCTTCTCCCATGCAAAAGATATTCACTGCTTTCTAATAGCTCCAAAAATCTTAACTCATTCCAGCATCAATTCCAAGTCCAAAGACTCATCTAAATCACATATTGGTGAAACTAGAGGTGTGATTCATCCTGAGGCAAAACTCCTTTCCAGCTGGGAAGCCAAACAAGTTCTGTGCTTCCAAAATACAAAGGTGAATAGTCACAGGACAGACATTCCCAATTCAAAAGAGAGAACTCTGAAAGAAGAAAGAGATGATGGGTCCCAAGCAAGTCTAAAACCTAGCAAGGCACATTCCATTAGCTCTTAAGCATTGAGAATAGTCCTCTTTGGCTTGATGCTTCTGGCTCACTGAGATGGCAGCATCATCCCCATGGCCCTAGCTGGAAGCCCAGTCTCCTAGACAATGTGCACAGGCCCTGCCCCCAAGGCTGTGCAGGAAAGCCTTGTCCCTGGGACACTGGTCAGCAGCATCCTGGCCAGCTGAGAGCAAATCATGGAGGTGGCCACACCTTCTGAAACCAAGGAGTGACTGGCCTTGCTCCCTGGGCCTGTGGTGGAAGTAGCAGTCCTGAAGATCTCTTAGTTACCTTCTGGGTCACTCTTTTCTTGAAAGAACGTCTATAATTCTACCAACAGTCCCTTCAAGGCAATCTAAGCTTTTTTAGCACGCACATCAAAACTCTTTTAGCCTTTACCTATCACCCAGCTCCAAAGCCACTCCCACATTTCTAGGGATTTGGTACAAAAGTATCCCACTTCACAGTACCACAGTCTACATTAATCTGCTCGGGCTGTTATAAGAAGAAATGATAGTCCGGGTGGGTTAAACTATAGCCATTCATTTTCTCAGTTCTGGAGGCTGCAATTCTAAGATCACGGTGCCAGCAAGGTTGGTTCCTGGTGAGGCCTCTCTCTTTGGCTTGCAGATGGTGCCTTCTTGTGTGTCCTCGCATGGCCCTTTCTCTGTGTGTGCACAGGTGAGAGAGAGCTCTGGTGTCTCTTCCTCTTCTAGTAAGAACGTCACTTCTATTGGACTCGGGCTCCACCTTATGGCCTCATTTGATGTTAATTACCTCCTAAACAGCCCTATCTCCATATACAGTCACACTGGAGGCCTGGGCTTCAATCTATGAATTTATTTTTTTTCCAGGGAGATCAAAGGGGGCACACAATTCAGTCCATAGCAGTTAGCTAAAAGTGGAAGAGACAGGAGAAGCTCTGAAATTGCTCAGCTGATTTTTCATATATTACCTCTGGCAAAAAAAAAGAAAAAGTTTCAAATTAGTCAGTTACATATGAACCGCCTTACAATAAAAGAGGAGGAGGCCACTGGAGTAAACTGTTCCTAACTTTGGATAATGCTTTCCAGACTCAGGAGCATGGTTAGGACCAGATATAAATGATTGTCACTCTAGGATTAGCCAAACGGATTTAAAAATCACTCAGGTGCTCAAAGAGAAAGCACACTCCCTTTTGGCTTCATTAGGCCTGAACAGAGGAAAACATCCTTGTTTGAAGGTAAAAAATCAGAGTAAAGCTAACATGGGGCCTGTGAAAAGATCTTTCTATATGGAAGAATGATCTAAACATGCAGGGGAAACACATAACCATGCAAAATCTTTTTGAGTACAACTGTTTTGTTTTCTCAGTGCAATTCTGGAAAGCATGGACTAGAATATGAAAGATGAGATCAATAAACAACCGGCTGAAAATTTGGTTTTAAATTAAATAACATCACAATGTAAATCTACAACCCCCGAAACAGAAAAGAAGAAGGATGAAAAAGCTTTAAATTCTACGAAAGTCTTCCCTTCAAACAAGCAGGAATCAAAAGTTATTATGTTATTCTAGAAGCTGAAAAATATTTTTAAAAATCTATACTTGGGAGTTTTATGGACCTTAGAGACCACCTTTAATTCCGTGATTTCCAAAGTGTGGGCTCCAGACCATCAGCTTCAGCCCCACCTCGGATCTGTGCAAACCCTCAGGTTCTACTGTAGACCTGCGGAATCAAACACTCTAGGAGTGGGGCCTGGCACTCTGTTTAAACAGTCCCTCCAGGTGACTCTGATACAACCCAAGATTTGAGAACCACTGTTTTGGTGGAACATAAAACCCCATCCAAATCAGCCGGTAAATTCAGTCTAAAGAAACATAGGCCATAGCACAAATGTTTTCATTACTCCCTTTATTCATTCAACCAGTGTTCATGAGTTAACACTCATGTCCATGCCACTGTATTAGGAGCTGGGAATGCAATAGCACACACCTCAGTCACAGAACAGTCTATAAGCTACATGGGAAATTTTAAACAATAAAAGAAGAGGGACATACGAAAAGACAATACATGAAAATGATAGCATATAAATAAATTATTACATAGAAGGAATCTATACTTTTTAAAACTGGAACACTAAGATTCTCAGATTGGGTTAAAAACAAGACTCAACATTTACCAATTATAAAAGGCACACCTAAAACTGGGAAGACTTTCCAGGCAAATGCAAAAAAAAATATGTGCATGAAACAATATTTATTTTAGAAAAAACATAACTCAGAACAAAAATAATATATCTGCAATTGGGGAGAGGCACATAGGTACCCTTGGGACAGGCGGCATTCTACAGAACTGGCTTTAAGGACTTATGGGGTGTGATGTGACAGGACGAGGACCAGTTGTGTCTAAAGGCTAAAGGCAGAATAAGAAAAACGAAACACTCTGTGTCTTTTATACTACTGGTGATACAGATGATTATTTAAATAGTACATGTAAAGTATTTTTTAATATGCATTTACTTTAATGGGAATTGAAATTAGCTCAGAAAGCCTACGATTTTATGGATAGGATTATTTACAATAAGGCTAAATGGAAAAAAAAAACTTAATTTGAAAAATTACTGAGCAAATAATATTATATCCTATATCTCCTCTTGAATATAAGAGATATCAGGTATGAAAGTGATGCATTTAAAAAAAAAAAACAAACCTGAAGTTTAATTGTTAAAATTGAGGTGAAATCTCTAGAGTGAATGGAATTCATCCATTATTCACCACTCAGTTCTTTGAAGCTATACAACAAAAATCTACCCTTATAATCTCCTTAGGGATCAGAATGGTGACTTTTTTCAGAAGCTATTAGGACCTAAGGAACCCTGGGTCTCATAGTTCTTATTCTACTGCAATCTGTTTTTGTCTTGCAATTATCAGTACGTTGTATTCTATGATTATTTGCATAGTAACAGTGGCAAAGAGAAGAGAGTTATCAGGAATTTGCTCGAAGCTGTTCTATAAACTCAGGTTTCATGCTGTTAAGCTATGGAGAGAAATGAAATTCCTAAGAGCTTCACATAAGATACTGCCTCAGCCTGTGAAAGATCCTGTTTTGTGTACAATGCAGTACTTCTGACCCTGGTCCCCTGGCCCATCTGCTCTGTTACTATACAACCCTCACACTGCATTTTTCATTAGCTTTTTAAAGGATCTATAATAATAGGATAAGGAAGACTTGGCCTCCCATCCACATTACAATGCTTCAAGCATAACATTATTGAACTTTGGGGAATTGTTCTAAGGAAACACCAGAATCCCATTTTTACTTGGAACTACTTAAATCTTCTCTGCTCCAAATTGCCAGTTCGACACAAATTCACGTCACCATAAATATTAGCAACAAATAAGACACAACATATGGAGGAAAGCCAGAATATTTCTCAAATCTGAGTCAGCTCCAGTGATTAGTGCATCATGATATATTTTCACCCTAGAGCTGAGCTGGAATGACATACTCAAGGAGGGGACCAGAAAGAAGTTCCATATGGTGCCAAGACAGCCTGCCAGGACTATTGGAGGGATGGAAATTCTCTGCCTCGTACTGTCCAGAAATCCCTGATTCAGAGAATGTCACACCTGAAAAGGACCTTAGATTCATCTTGAAAATGAGGACACTGTAATGAATGCCTTGCTGAAGTTAAGACAAGTCTAAATCCCAGGAAACTCATTTCTATCTTCTGAAAACTGCTACCCATTTGGAGAAGAATGGCATGAACACAAAAGTCAAAAAGCCTTGAAGCAGACAGATTTTTTTCCAAAGCTGAGGGTTTGGCTGAACATGTATGATTATAGAACTTGATATGTTCAAATGAAGTATGACCACATAGAAGTAATGAGGAAACATTATTTTAGAAGTCATGATGAATTCAATGTTTGGGTTTTGTATGATTACTAGAATTGTAAATCAGGGAAATATTTAAGATAGTCAGTCTGGACTTGAACAGTCTCTAGGAGACCCTTGCATGAATGAGAACAAAGTAGAATGGGTGGAGGTTCAGTACGTGGGAGCAATTCTTATATAAGCAACCATAGCCAAAGAATATTGTTTAGTAGCTTGGGAGTTTAGAGACCTAGAGTGGTGTGGCATAGATTTTCTTTGTAACTTAGGCTGGTCATGAATAAAGAGCCTTTAATCAACAAATTGAATAAGCACATAAAAGTTACAGACTACATCTATGGTACTTTTCGTACCTAATCTCACCCTTACCACTTCAATGCATGTCAGCCTGACTTCCAACTGCAAGTACCTCCATTGATTTGTTTATCTGGTTCTTAGTGCCTGCTTTGGCCATGTTCATAGCAGAGCTATGTGTTGGGAAATTAACACCTATTAGGAATACCCCTCAAGCAATGACTTTCTGGATTTGGGGAACAAATACTCAAACTTCTTCCTCGGTGGAAATAACTCTGAGATGCATTTCTACATTGGTCCTGTTGGGTTCAAGCTTTAATTACCTACAGTGGTAATGTGTTTGATAACAAATACTTCTTGATTTTCTTATAGTCCTTCTTTCACTTCCTCATTCTTCAACTCATGTTTCCTGAGATCATAATTAAAATAAAATATCCAACTCAACTACTACCTATTTCTCTGAGAAATCACTTCTGGGCGTGTCCAAACTAAGGAAATTGGTACTAAATGTGGTTCCAGAAAAAGACTCTTAGGATAGAATCTCAAAAATGGATCACTTTCAGGACAACTGGCAGCAATGATACTGTTTACAGTGGTAAGAGAAGATACTAATAATCATTAGCATGCTGTCACATCAAAATTACCTGTGATGAATTTGGTAATGGGGATGCATTGATTTACCTAATATCTTCATCATTTGAGGGATATGAAAACAAACGTTTTGACTGAGGTTAAGTGTCATTAATTCCCCAGAGGAAGGAAACACAGGCTCAGATTGGACAACTCAGGGCATTGCATGAAAGAAACAGGGCTTCGTGACACAGTTTAAAGAGATCCTGATCTCCTGTAAACCAAGGAAAGACTGCAATGAAAAGCAACCCCGATAGCTGAGCCTAATATCTGATTCTGAGAGTAGTTAGGTTACAAGAAGGCAAATTCATAGTCCAGGCAGGTCTCCTATGCTAATTTCAAGACCCTGATGGAAAAGGGGAAAACCTGAGATCTGGGATGATGATATCAGAATAGACGTGCTTTAGAACCTTAAACCCCCAAACTCTTCTGCAGCAGAAGTGTTCCATTCCTTCTTGATAGAGCATCACAACTTTCCTTGCCTGGAGACCAGGAATATACCTCATTAAATTAGATGATTTAAAACATAATGGTTTCCCTACTACAGATAGACGTTCTCATTTATAGATCAATAACTAGAGTCAACTTTTAGCTTGGCCTGCCTGGAAAATACTCTATCACTTACCAAAGAGCTGCAGCTGAACCTAGAGAAAATACCTGGGGATGAATCTTGAGGATGCTAGAGTGGTAGTGGGGGTCTGATATCTAGCTGACTAAAAGAGAGTTTGTTGATATGGGGGGCAGACTCCTGTGACTCATATTTTAATGTCCTGGAAAGCCCCAGGAGATACCCCTTACTCATTTTTATGGAATGGCTCCTTGGAGCTTGGGGGAAAACAAGATGGCCTACAGTACATGAGACGGAGATGCCAGAACTTCTTTACAGAGTATAGAGGAAGGGGTCAAATCTCAAAGAGATAAGAAAGCTAGAATGCATTTATTATGTAAGACCAGAGAACCAACTGACTGAATTGCTAAGAAAGCTTCCCTTCTCAGAGAAGATACCCTTTTTAGAAGCACCAAGCAATGTATTAGTGAGAGGGGTGCCAGCAATATTAAGAATTTCAGTGGTGGCTGTTCCCTGTAAGCCCACATAGGACATTCTGCTATGAACTAACTGGTCTACCTAATTTCAATGTATATGATAAGGATTCCAGACTAGAATAGACCAGGTGGCTACTATTAAAGATCAGAGGCAAAGGGGACATAATTGTCATAACAGGAAGCAAGTTCAGAATGACAAAAGTCTTTAATCCACAGGGACCTGTATTACTGGCAAATAGGCCTTGTTGTTCTTAGCAATGAGACAGGTAGTCAGCAAGATATTGGTTGACCTATTTAACCAAAACATGGTCAATAGCTGGTGAGTAGAAGGTTGGTTAATGTTGGCTGCCTTACTGGGAAAGTCACAATTCCTCACCTATTTTCCAGATATCTGACAGTTTTCAGACTCAGAGCCTATCAGTTGAAAGGGTCTCCTTGAGGAATAACCCCCTAATGGCACAGAAATAATGTGATAGTTATCTTTGCAGTACTTTCCCAAAGGGACACCATAACACTCAGCAGTTTCAAGGGCTGTTGGATATATGATCTAAACTGACATTTATTTCAAGGAATGTATATAAGAAAAGATAATAAACAGAATCCAATTAAAAGGCAGTCTTTAGTAGATCAATGGCATATAACTGCATTGATACCAGGTGACCCAAAGTGTCATTATGTCCTCCACCACCCACTGAGGTGAAGGTGAATTGAAATGAGACAATAATGAGGCAGGGAGGAGCATGTCTGGAATATCTGAAATTTATTGGGACAACTCTTGGTGTTTTCTTGTTAACTGATAAGTGTAAAGGGCAAATTGAAATAATCACAGCCTAAAAGAACCTCAGAGTTCTCAAGGATGAAGGTCTGGGATATCCTGGACAAGCAATCAAAACTAGTTGAAATATTGGCTGAGAATAAGGGAGGTAGGGAATTCTAGAATGAGTTGTAGAAAAGGAATATGATAAATGTCAATTATGACCTTGGGACCAACTACAAGAGCAGCAGCAAGAATTTAAGTTACCTATTAATTCTCTCTCTCTGTCTCTCTCTCTCTCTCCATGTATATATATGTATATATACATGGAGAGAGAGAGATAATATATGTATGTGTGTGTGTGTGTGTGTGTGTGTGTGTGTGTGTGTGTGTATGTATATATAGCAGAAACTACCATGAACACTCAGGAACAAGACACAGTAGGGTTATTGTGTGAAGTACAAATGAACAATGCAAGAAGTTTATGCCTCAATATTCCTAGCAATCTCTTCACTCTACCATCTTTGTTTATCCCTAAACTTGGCTCAAATTGGCATGTTCACCTCATTTTTTTCGTCTTGGAAAGAGACTTATCACATTATAGAAATAGGTTTCAAGTTAGCAACCTCCCAGGAGGGAGAGAGAGACAGATGGGGGGGGGGGGGGAGAGAGAGAGAGAGAGAGAGAGAGAGAGATGATAGATGATAGATGATAGATAGATAGATAGATAGATAGATAGATAGATAGATAGATAGATAGATAGATAGAGAGATAGATAGATAGAGAGATAGATAGAGAGATAGATAGATAGATGGAACTTGAACTAATTATTACTGATATCCCAATAGATATACAGCTAAAAATTCCAAGGCCCTAATTGGTCAACTACTTGGACCAGTGATTTTTGCCAGGCAGATGGAATACAGTTACCCATGTCAGAAATGGGTGTCTGACATAACCAGGTATGTTTCAACCCCATTATGTGGAGACTTGTTCCTCGCTTTCTTGTGTGAAGAAAGAGAACATTTCAAGCCACTTCAGAGACCACATCTGACTCTAGTTTGCCCATGCAGTATGTTAGAAATGCCTGCTGGACCGCTCTGACAAAAAGACAGTGCTCCTGAGGCTCCTTCCGCTCTAATGTGGCATAAAGGGATCTGTAGCTTCCTGGATACATTTGGCACCTAGGCACCTGAGAAGTATGCAGTCATCCCACAGCAAACGCTATATCACACTGACTGCCTCAAACCAGTAGCTAAATGGAGATTATAGCTGAGAGGTGGCATTTGCGGTACCAGGCAGAAGTGGGTCCACGCTGGCAAGCAAGGACTGCTAAGCCTAACCAAACTGAAGGAAGCAACACCACGTTCACCAGCTACAGACCTCAGCCTTAATGCTCACCAATGCTCCTAGTGACCAGGCAAGAAAGGACATTTCCCAGAGGACTTCAGGATCTTTACCTGCTGGCAACATTTTACTGTGTGTCATTTCCTACCAATGTTCTACCTTTTTATCCTCTTGTGTTTTGTTCATTTGTGCTTTGCTCTCTATCAAAAGGTTTTCCGTGGATGGTCCTCAGACCACCTGCAGCATGTCATCTGGGGTAATGCAAAATGCCCTCAGGCCCCCTCTACAAACCTACAGAATCAGAATTTCTGAAGGTGTCGCCTTGGACTCTGTACTTTTGAGATCAAGACGCTCAGCATCTGTGACTCATAGATACATTCTTCTTTTGGCTGGTCTGGTAAGGAATAAATTGTTCCTGCTTTTACTTTGGCTATTAGACTTATTTTTTTTAAATGACAACATCTGACAACAGAGCAAAGAGAGGGGTGATCTGTATATGAGTTATAGGAGAATATCTACGTCTGGAAGTCACTGTTCTCAGGAGGTGGCTTACTCCTTCTCTGCACACGAGGGTTCCAAACCCCAGTAACAGAGCTTTTGTGACATAACAGGTAAGGAAAACAGGGAATTCCTGGAGAGACTGATAGAGAGAGAGCAGATTCCTGGCCATAGCATAGGGAGAGAAGAGAAGGAAATCAAAGTGGAGAGGAAATAATTTATTTCTTATGAAGTGGCTAACATGATTAGCTTTTTGGTATGTGTATGTGGAGAGGTGAGCAGCTGGCAAGGGCTTTTGATCTCCAGCAGCCTGACTACAGAATTGGAACAGTGGGTGGAGGCAGCACTCTGATCTCTAGCTCTGGGCACAGAGCCTGATGCTTTGAAGTGCTGCCCTCTCCACCTTTCCTGCTAAGAGACAGTGAAGAAGGAGGCCATGTCCCAAGGGCAGGTCGGGCAGGCCTTGAAGTTTCCTTAGTCTCAGGAGGTGAACAGATATGACCATGGGCAAATTTGCGAAGTCATTCAGGCTGCATTTCAATGTCTCTCCATCACTCCTTGGCTCCATCTCCATCCCAGGCAAATAACAGGTGTATACGTATATATTTTTTCCTCCTTCTAATTACAAAAGGCTCCTCCACAGAGCCCTCATCAACCCATATCATATGCTATGACATAGATTTCCTCCTCATCCATCAAAACTGACCTGAACCTATTCTGTCAGGGCCATGGTGTTAAATGAATTCATATAGGGCGCCAATAGCTTATGATAATAACAACTAACACTGTTGAGGGCAGTCATGCACTCCATCCTAGTTTAAACACTTTGCTTCTATTACCTTCTTGGATCCTTACAATAACCCTATTGCAGGATTGGCTATCACTTGCTTATTAATGAAGACACCTTTACTGCTAAGGATAGGGCTCATTGGACAACTAACAGGGAAATATGATGATAATTCTGTAAAAATGCCCGCCTGGCTTTCTTCCAGATCTCAGCTCTCTTCCTGAAACTTCCTGAAGGTGTCCTGTTTATGCACCCACTCAGATATAAAAAGAGTGGAATAAAGAAACCCCTTTATATTAGCTTCCTATTGAAAACTTTGATGAATCAACAAACAAAACATAACAAAAAACAAAAACACACACCAGAGCAGAAAAACAATTGATAATTCAAAATCATTTCTGCATAGTATGTAATGCAATGTCCTTAGCTCAGGTTTGCCCCTTTCATCCAAAGATGTTTTTGTGGTTTTGTTGTTGTTGTTGTTGTTGTTTTGTTTTCAGAACAAGAAGAAATATACCACCAATAATATCTATTGTCATTGTGTCAGACACAGTATTGGGGCTGAGGCAGACAATGGGTGACTAAGACAGACACAGTCTCTGCCCTCAAGAAACTTACAATTTAGAAAAAAGAGCCTTGAGGATCACTTGATACTGTCCCTTACTACTTTATGTAGTTGTATTTAAATAGTTGCATTTAAGTTGTGTTTTTGCCCTCTTCGTTTATTAAACAACATAGATTAAACAGCAAATGTTTATGTTCTTTTTACGTCCATTTGTTTTCATCACTTCAGTGTAATTTTGTTTTGTCTGTCTTTTCTATCATCAGATAGTTGAATTGTTTTTACCAAATTTTTAATAAATTTAACCCTTTTACATTTATTGAGATTATTGATATTTGCACTGATTCCTATAAATGTATTTCAGGCATTCTATTTGTTTACGATTAAGATACATTTGCTCTGCAAGGAGCAGACACTTGAACAAATATTTTCTTGGATCAGGATGGCAGCTATTAACTTACCCAAAAGTATGAAGGTAGGTGGTTCCAGGGTTGGTTTAGCAGCACAATGATATCAAGGTACGAGCTTTTCCTCTCTGCAATTTACTTGTCTATCCTCTTATAGTTACATGTTAGCAGCTCAGCATTAAGTATCAGTATCACACAACCACATCTAAACCCAGCTAGTACTAACAACTAATACTGACATAGTACTTATTATTTTATATTAGGAATGTTCCAGAAACTTTACAGATATTGACTCATGATAATCTTTGAGATAGGTATTATTATCATCTCTAGCTTACAAGTGAAGACTGAACCATAGAGAACAGCTCACTAAGATATTATAATTAAGGAAGAAAGGGTTGACCATTCTGAATTCCTGAAAGTAGTTTTACACACACATGCCCTGCCCCAGGCACTGGATTCTACTCTTTTCAGTCTGATATTTTAATAGTTCACAAGCAATCCACCCTTGATATTTTATTCTCACTGTGTTTTGGGTTCCACTTTTCTTTGGTTTTATTTCTCTGCATAAATGTTTTCATCTTCTTTTCTTTTTCTGGACATTGTTAACATTTCCAAAGTACTGATAAGCTTGTTTACAAGTGCCGCTATGGATTTCTTTAATTTGAGCCTGTGTTTTTTTCTGATATTTCATGAAATGTGGATGAGTGAGAGGGATGATCTATTTTCTCAAACAGCGTTTTTGAAAGAACTCAGCCCTGCTAGTTTAAATATGAGGAAGTAGGCTGAGAGAGACTCTCTTAAGTGGTTAGCTCAATTAACATCACCAAGTGAACCACTGGCTGAATTGTGATGGTCACTCACTGAATTATTAATAGATGCAAATGAAGACTTCTGGTCTGAGTCTCTACTTGAGATATCACATTTTGTCTCCAAAAATTAAATTCTGATACAAAATAGAACAATTCTTTTTGTTTAGCTAAAACATCTTTAACTTATTTATTCCATAGGAAACCTCTATTCTAAAAATTGCATAGATTATTGATTGGCAAAATAACAAAATAAATAACCTGTAATCTTAACACTCAGAGATATCTTCTGTAACATTTTAATATATACCATTGATATTCATAATTATTTTACACAAAATTTGAATCAACGAATACATTGCATTTTAAACTGACTTATAAAAACATTTAACAATATGTTATGAGGAGTCTCCATACCATTATATGGATCTTTTTAAAACACCACATTTAATGACTCCATAATTTTCTAATGTATGGATTTAATAAATTTTTCACCAGTGCATTTTTGTCTGTCGTGTACAAGAATATCAAAATGGCAATTTTGTCTGAACCATCATAAAAAGTCTCAGGTACCAAAGTGGATTGTGCAATAGACCATCTTTTAAGAGTTTCAAAGCAGAGAGTCAAAAGTATTTAAATATTCTTGAACTCCTCATTCACATCAAGGATAAGTAGAGCTGAGAGAAAGGAACTAGAAAAGACTTATAAAAGATGGTTTCTTTCTTACATTTCTTGAAATAAAGGATTTTAATTTTTTTAGAGCATTTTCTCTTCATCTTCACCAATGTTATCTCTTGTCATTTTGGCAAGAGCTATTCCACCTGGTGTGAGGTGATATCTTATTATGGTTTTGATTTGCATTCCTGTCATGATTAGCGATTTTGAGCGCCTTTTAATGTACCTGTTGACCATTTGTCTTCTTTGGAAAAATGTCTGTTCAGTTCTTCTGCCCATTTTTTTAAACAGATTTCTTAGAGTTTTTTTTTTCCTCTATTTTTATAAGTTCTGTATATATTAATCCTTTATCAGATATATAACTTGTACATATTTTCTCCCATTCCAAGGTTGCCTTTTCATTTTGTTCATGGTTTTCTTTACTGTGTAAAAGTTTTTAGTTTGATGTAGTCTCACTTGTTTATTTTTGTTTTTTTTTACTACCTTTGCTTTTGGAGTCCAATAACAAAAACATGCCAAGATCAATGTCAAAGAGCTTACCCCTATGTTTTCTTCTAGATGTTTTAGGTTTTAGATCTTAAATTTAAGTCTTTAATCATTTTGTGTTAATTTTGTGTATGGCGTAAGATATGCATCTAGTTTTATTCTTCTGTATGTGGCTATTCAGTTTTCCCAGTATCATTTATTGAAAAGACTGTCCTTTCCCTCATTGAGTATTTTTGGCTCCTTTGTTGTGAATTAATTGATCATCTAAGTTTGGGTTTGAACCCAAAATTGAACCCAGACTCTCAGTTTTGTTCTATTGATCTATGTGTCTGTTTTTATTAAAGTACCGTACTGTTTTGATTACTATAGCTTGGTAATATGGTTTAAAGGCAGGGAGTCCAGCTTTGATCCTCTTTCTCAAAATTTCTTTGGGTATTTAGGATCTTTCGTGGTTCCATACAAATATTAGAATTATTTGTTCCATTTCAGTGAAAAATGTCATTGGAATTTTGATAGGGATTTAATTGAATCTACAGATTGCTTTGGGTAGCATGGACATTTTACCAATATTAATTCTTCCAATCAATGAGCACAGAGTATCTTTCCATTTATTTGTGTCTTCAACTTCTTTGATCAATGCTATAGTGTTCAGTGTACAGACCTTTCATCTCCTTGGTTAAATCATGTTTCCCCGAAAATAAGACCTAGCTAGACCATCAGCTCTAATGCATCTTTTGGAGCAAAACTTAATATAAGACCCAGTCTTATTTTAATATAATATAAGACCGGGTCTTGTATTTTAATATTGTATAAGACTGAATCTTATATAATGTAAGACTGGGTCTTACATTCATTTTTGCTCCAAAAGACACATTTGAGCTGATGGTGTGGCTAAGTCTTATTTTCAGGGAAAAATAGAATTTATTTCTAGGTATTTTATTTATATTTGATTTTCTATAGTTTGAAATGATATTCCCAGATATAGTATTTTTTGGCATTTATCCTGATTGGTTTTCTCTGAGCTTTCTGGATTTGTGGTTTAGTGTCTGAAGTTAATTTGGGAAAATTCACCATCATTATTGTTTCAAATATTTCTTCTGTTTCTTTTTCTTCTCCTTCTGGTATTATCATTGAGTATAATACATGTTACACCTTTTGTATTTACCCCACAGTCTTTGGATATTCTGTTTTGCTTTTGTTTATTAGTTTTGTTTTGCTTTTAGTCTTTTTTTACTTTCTTTCTTTTTATTTTTTTATTTTTTTACTTTTGGAGGTTTCTACCGATAAATCCTTAAGCTCAGGGATTCTTTACTCAGCTCTGTGCAGTCTATTAAGACCATTAATGTCATCCTTCATTCTGTCATAGTGTTTTTTGCTCTTTAGCATTTCTTTCTGGGTCTTTTGCAGGATTTCCATCTCTCTACTTACATTGCCCATCTGTTCCTGCATGCTGTCTGCTTTATATATTACAGCCCTTAACATATAAATGAGTTGTTTAAAATTTCCTGACTGATAATTACAACATCCCCACCACGTCTGGTTCTAATGTTTGCTCTCTCTTCAAATTGTGTTATTTGTCTTTTAGTATGCCTTGTAATTTGTCTTGATAGCCACACATGATGGACCCACTAAAAGAAACTGCTATAAACAACCCTTTAGTAATGTGGTGGTAAGGTGTGGGGGCAGTAGAAACATTCTCCTAAGATAAGAGCTTCTATAGGTAACACAGATGGGTGGGGGCCCTGGTATGACTGGGTCCCGCTGGAGTTTTTAACACTCAGACCTGTCCACATTGAACCTTTCTCACTGAGCAATGCATCAATTAAAGTTCAAATTTTCCGACTCAGGTACTGGTTCTTGCAGTGGTTTTCACGTGTAAGTCTCTGCTCTGGTTAGCTGTGACGTCTTGTATCACCTGAATGTCTCTCCAATCTTAGGGACAGCATGTTGCCCAGTGTCCTCACTTCTTTTATGGATCCAAGAAAAGTTGAATTTTCAGTCTGTTCAGCTTTTTACTTATTGTTGGTATGGTGTGTGACTTCCAAACTCCTTACACGTAGAATTAGGCTTTTTTCCTGGAGACAGCTATGCTCTGGGCACCTACTCCAAAGGAGAGATATGGGAGTGCCTCTCCCTTTACTTCATGTAAAGAGAGAAGGGCTCCATTGATACAAACTGGAAGTCTAAGTTGTTTTCCTAAAGCAGGGAGGACAGAGTATACTAGGGCTGACACCTACCTACAAACTCTAAAATTCAGAGTTCAGTTCACCAAAGTCACAAGCACAGGAGAGATGGCTGTATTTCAAGGGTAGTATTCTCGGGCTGTGTCAAGACAAAGAATTATAGTATATAAGGCTATGCCCAAGAGAACTGGCTAGAGTTTATATCTTGTCCAAGAAGACCAACTGAAGGAGCATTAAGACTCCAGAAAAAAGACTCTAGCTTGTGTGAGCTAACATGGGAATGACTAGACACACACAAAAATATATTGATACATCATAAAACATATGGATAAATTTTCTTTTTTCCCTCTTTGTCCCCCCCCCGCCCCCCCGTTCAAGTCATTGTTCCTCAGTCTAGTTGTGTAGGACACAGCTCCTTGGCCCATGCTGGTATTATGAGCCTTGCCACTCCCCCAGGCTGAGGCAGTTGCCAGTCGTCTGTTGGATACATTTTCTCCCTGGTGGCCTCTAAGTGCTCGTGAAGGTACTGAAGAGAAAATGTTAACTTAAACATCTGCCCGGCCCAGACAGTGTCAAGCAAACTTACAGTAGTATGAATCAATTGAGAATTTCCCTGTCTTTTTATTTTCTTTCCCATACCCACTTTAACTCTACAGGGTCAGAAACCATAGTGGTGAGAAAGAAGGAAGAAAGGACCATGCCCAACTTTCCCAGGCTTCCAATTTCATGAGGCCCCAGCTGGAGGAGGAGAGAATTTAACTTCAGAACAAATTAAAGTTTGGATTATAACATAGGACAACATATTCTCATTGTTATATTGAAATTTTATTGTGACTTAAAGTGAACACAGAACTTTTTATTGTCAGCATGACCCAATCTCACGGCTCTTTCCAATGTTTTATTCAAGGCAAGAAATGAAACAGACACATTTTTAAAATGAGGGGAGAGACAAAGATTGAGGTACTTTCTGGCTCTATGTGATGAATCATGCAAATTAAGTGTATTAGCTACATAGTGTCTTCCCTGTAAAAAAGAAAAAGAATCCTTTGTGGAAACCTTTGTGTATATCCAAAATATGTTTCTTAAGGTGGATTCCTTCAAGTATACTTTCTGGGTCAAAGGTTATAGTAAATGAAAAATGTTAATAAGTATTGCCAAATTATCTTTAAACTATGAAATGCCAATTTTTATTTCCACCAGAAATGTATGGGAATGTACCTTTTAATCAGTATGCTTACCACGTTGCTATTTTTTTTTTAAGTTTCTATTTTTGTACCTTTAATAGCATAGAATATTTGTTTTAGTTCCAATAGGTCTAGTTATTATTAAGACTTAATAAGTTTATTAGCTATAAAGTTTCTCATTTGAATTGCCTAATTTTTGCCCACTTCCCATTTATTCTTAATTCTTTGTAATAGCTTTTTTTATATTAAGGACATTGACATTAGTCTGTCAAGTATACTGCAATCTTTTTCATAATTAAATTTTTAATCATCTTTTAATATCTGATTGTTGACTTTTGGTCACATGAAAATTTTTGTATTTGGTCAAATCTTTCAATTCTATCTTTAATACTTTCTAAATAGAAACTCCTTCTTTCTATAGCTAAAGATATACAATTTTTTTTTGTCTGTACTAAATGTCTCACATTTTAATGTCCTTACATGTGTTTCATTTATCTTGATATGATTACAATTTAGGGATTTTTAAAATGAAGTTGTGATCAAAACATAATCTGTTGAGCAATTCTTTGTTTAAATACTGATTAGAAATGTCACAAAATTTTCATGCAGACTTGTTGAGAGCTTATCTAAATTACTCTATGGTTTTGCTGCCTCAACGTCCATTTTGTGGGGCCATGTGGTCTACATGAACCTTAAACTGACACTCCCCCCCTCCCCGCATGCAAGCACATGCCCTACCTAACAGCCTTCAGAGTCACAAACAAATATAAGTTACTGATATGATTTCCCCAATAGCCATTTTAATCAACATTCTCCCTGATTCCCAAGGTCTTCCCCTTGTATCTCCTGGATAAGATTTCCATGTACCTTACCAAAAGCTCACTCTTTTGGGGTTGAGTTAACCAACCTGGCCTTAGCCAAGGACTCCTAAAGCACTCTACCCACAAACCCTAATAAAGTCATCTGCCCCAGGTCCTATCTCCCTCTCTCTGCCTTCACCCTGCCTTGACATCCCCATTTGGCCCCTCAAGGCATGCCATGTACTTGCTCCGGGACCTATGAGTGATAAACTCTATTTCAGTTTCTTTTATGGTCCTTTATTGAACCATGGGCTCACCATCTGGCACCCCATGCTCACTTTACATATGTTAATTTTAAAAAGTCATTACAAGATTTGACTCTGTTTCTGAACTCTATTCTCTTTCATTGAACCATCTGTCTATTTCTGAACGACTACTGCAGTTAAAGTTCTCTATTTACTTCATCTTTTTTTTTTTTTAATGTCACTCAGTGAAGTCTTCTGGCTTAACAGACACTTCCTATAATAACTGGTTTTCAGGGTCTCCTCCAAGTTTCTTCCAATATTTCCAGGAGACCCAAGTAGGTGTCTCATATGTGAACCAATCTCCATGTAGCATTGTGGTGTCTGCCCTGCTTTCCTTGATCTTTCTCCATCTCTCACATGCTAAGCTCTCCACTCTGCAATGTCACTGGGAGAAGCCTCAAAACTACTGTTCTTTATTATGAATTATTCAGGGTGGAGTTTCTGAATGCTTTTGAAATTCCCATTTTGAAGGATAAAACTGGACGATATCAGATTCTATAACATAAATTAACAGGGCCCAAACATTTTCCCTTAGACTTTATCATTTTAGTAGGCTTTCAATTGCCACTATCTGCATCTGTAGAACTATCTGAAGTAAGCCAGAAATGCAGTACAAATTAATCTTCTTCAGAGCATCTGTCTACCAATGACTGATGGAAGTTGGTATATAAGTATCCCAGCTTCTTTGCTTCTTGGGTGTGATAAAGTTTTAGAGTTTTCCCTGTGGAAGTCAGCACCCATGATCAACCCTTTCAGCCAGGTTAACCATTTTCCCCTATTGGCAGCCTCCTCTATCCTGTATCATTTCCACCCCACTGCTGGTGCCTCCTGAACCACCTAAACAAATTTATTTTCATAGGGTCTGTTTCTGGGGACACCCAAAAGTGTATGTTCCATAATAATTTGAGGGGTGGGGGAAGTCTCTTTTAGGGAAAAATATCTTTTTTTCCTGCTTTTCTTTTTTTTTTTAAAGATTTTTATTAAAAATATAGCTAATATACACTTTTATATTAGTTTCAGGGGTACTCCATAGTTATTCAACATTTATATACCTGAAGAAGTGATCACCACGATAAGTCCAGGAACCATCCGACACTATATGATGCTATCACAATATTATTGACTATATTCCCTATACTGTGCATTAGATCCCCATGACTTATGTGTTTTATACCTGGAAATTTGGATCTCTTATTCTCCTTCCTCTTTCCCTTCTTTTTAAATTTATCAATTACAGTTGATATGTAATACATATTTTATATTAATTTCAGTGTACAACATAGTGGTTAGACGTTTATATAATTTAAGATGTGATCGTCCTGACTAGTTTAGTACCCACTTGGCACTATACATTGTTATTACCATATCATTGGCTATATTCCCTATGCTTTACTTTACATCCCCATGACTATTTTTTAACTACCAATTTGTACTTTTTAATCTCTTCACCGTTTTCACCCTGCCCCTCAATACACTCCCATCTATCACCTCCAACAAACCTAGCACCCATCTGACACTATACATAGTTATCACAATATTACTGACTATATCCCTTATGCTATACCCTGCATCCCCATAACTACTTTGTAACAACCAATTTGTACTTAATCCCTTCCCTTTTTTTCACCCACACCCCCAACCTACCTCCCATCTGGCAACCATCAAACTGTTCTCTGGATCTATGAGGTGTTTTTTTTTCCCCTTTAGTTTGTTAATTTTGCACCAGAGCCCTTCCCAAAGGTCCTAGAACCAACATACTTTTCATGGCAATTACTTCTCCATCCATATCCAGATAAAGAGCACCTATCCTCAGCAAAATTGTGAGTTCTGTCTTCAGCAGTCCTGGTGTCCTCTTTAGACACTTTATTGATACTTCAGCTTTCTTCTCTCACATTTCAAAGCTCCAAAGCTTTCCTACTCTTCTCCACTCACTACTGTGCCATTTTTTTTTTTTTTTTTTTTTTTTGAGATTTTTATTAAACTATAGCTAGCAGGCAATATTAGTTTCAGGTGTACATCATAGTTATTCAACAGTACCTGTTACTGATTGGGGACTACCTTGTAGGAGCTACAAAGTGATCCGAGGTTGCTTGCTGCCTGTGCTAAACCTGGAGGTGCGTGAGAGAGGCCATGCTGTGAACCAAGCATGGCTGCCACACTGCCACCAGTACTACGCTTGGGGTAACTCCACAAAAAGCCAAGATACCCAGAGGCCTACTGCCACCTGCCAGCTCTCTTAAGGTTCACCCACTGATAAAGACTTATGCAGTATGTGAGTTGGTTGAGGCAGGATCTCAGGAAGTCACAACCTTGTTTCCCCAAAAATAAGACCTAACCAGAAAATAAGCCCTAACATGATTTTTCAGGATGACATCCTCTGAACATAAGCTGTAATGTATCTTTTGGAGCAAAACTTAATATAAGACCTGGTCTTATTTTCGGGGAAACACAGTAGAGTGGGAAGAATTGTGGTCATCAGGTTAATGTAGACTCTGGTTTGGTATCAGTACTGAACCTGGAGTGACTCAGCAAAAGTCTCAGAGCACACAGAGGTCAGTCGCCACCCACCTGGAGCCAATAGATTCTGATAGTTTTCCAAGAAACAGTGCAATGCATACGGGGCTGGCTGCTCTTGGAGAAAGTACCTCCCAGGGTTTTTGACTTAGATGCGGCAGGTTCCCAGCTAATCAGCAGGGCAGAGCAGCAGAGATCACCTGGCCAATCAGATTCAGATACGGCCTGTGGAGGTGGGCTTAACATAGGAAAGATGGCACCTGCCTGCTGGACTTTCTGGGAACATGGTGACTGTTATCCTGTCTTCCTCCTGTAGCCACACCCTTCAGTCGGACTCCTGTCTGTCTCTGAAGCTGCCCATGTCACCGACCCTTCGCTGGAGCCCAAGGTGAGTGCCTGTGAGCTAGTCTGTATGGGCTGTTTAAGAAGTCTGGGTTTCCCGCAGCCTTCTGTCCCACTCAAATGGACAGAATCCCCACTGTTTTTCACGGCCAGATGATATGAGGGCTCCTCTTTCTAGCATCAGTACTCTGGGCTGAGGAGGTTGGTGTGGAACTGGGGTCTCTGCTCCTCTCGGGGGAACCTCCGTGGCTGAAATATCTCTCCTGGTTCTCAACTACCACAGGGAGGTTTGGGGCCCATTCCATGTCTCAGCCCCTCCTACTAGTCTCCACGTGGCGTCTTCTTTATATTTTCAGTTATAGGACTTCTGTTTCACTAGACTTCAGATGGTTCTCCTGGGTGATTGTTTTATAATTTAGTTGTAATTTCAATATGTTCATGGAAGGACACAGGAACCGTGTTTATCTACTCTGCCATCTTGGATCTCAACACTTTCTGAATTTTGGGAAAATTATCTTCAAGTTATATTTTGTCTGATATTATTATACAAATGTTATTATGTTATATTTTAAAAGACAGCTATATACTTTATAATATTTAGACTACATCGAGGTGTTATATGTTGCCTAACATTGCTCATTGATCAATCTGGGGGCATATAAAAGTCAAATTTTATTTACTTAAATAATTATTGAGCTCATGCTATGTGTCAGGCATTGTTTCAGGGGGTCTAGCAGTGAGCACATCAGATAAAAATCCCTGCCTACAGAGAATTTTTATTTAGAGGGTGGGGCAGACAACAAAAAAGATAATAAAGAAAACACATTGTATGTTAGATGGTGAACAATGCTAAGGAAGAAAGAAGCAGAGAATTGGGATAGGGAGTGCCAGAGTGGGCGGTAGGTCACAGTTTAAAAGGTAAAGCAGGAGACTTGTCAGCATAATGATCTAAAGGAGGTGAGTGAATGAGTTATCCAAATATCTAGGAAGAGTGTTCTCAGAAGAGTCAACAGAATGTGTTAATTTGCTGATATGAAAATGAGTTAAGTCTTCTGCATCCTTGATATGTACTTACCGGTTTGTAGGTTCATTTCATCATTTTAGTCTACTTGAGCTATCCAGGGTTGAAATAGTTGTCCTAAAATATCCTCCTGATGTCATAGTCTTGTTGACATTTTCTTGTTTTTCAAACAGTTTTTGCTTAATATGTATTTAATACCATTGTATTGGGCACATAAAAGTAAAGTGAATATTATACATTTATTTAAATTATACCCTTCACTAATAAAAGGTAAATTCTTCTGTCCAATGTAATATTTTTTTTTACCTGAATTCTATTTTGTGAAATATTGATATTGCCACTTTTGTTTTTCTTTTTGTTTTTGTTTGTTTGTTTTGGTTTTCGTTTTTTTTTTTGCATCTGATTTACCTGAATATCTACACTCATTTTTTATCTTTTGTTTGTTTATTTTACTTGTTTAGTGTATTACTGTGTATTGATAACTGTTGCTAATATTTTTTATCTTCTCATCTTTTGGTTTTTGAAGTTTTCTTTCTTCTATTTTCCCTTAGTGTTTGGAAGCTATGCATCTTTTCCTCTTGTGCTAATGATTACCTTAATTTTTAAAAAAATCAATTTCATGGCCCACCTGTATTTCCCTATCTAAAGAAGGAAATACCATCTATGTAGGATCAAAATTTTTTACTGCTTTTTACATTTTTCACTGTGGTCATCATAAGCTACATTCATATATTTACCATCTGAACCTGCACATTCACACACAGGCTCATGTGCGAGCACACACACATAGTGTTTGCTATTTTACACATCTGGAGTCACATCCATCTACTTAGTTCTTTGCTTTGGTGAGAACGGGTCTTTGCATCTCTGACCAGATAATCATAGAGGAGCAGCCTGCTCAAAAGACATAGAGTAGAAGTATTTTTGTTCTCCTAAATCCTCAGTTCTTTGGATGATGTTTTAAACTAAATTCATTCTTCCCACCTCTGCTTGTAACCCAGCTGCAACTCAGCAGCCCAGAGAGATATTAAGCAGTTTTAAAAAATTGTACACAGTGAAATATTCCTCTATTTTTTATTAAAAGCTATTTATCATTCTTATCGTATTAAGTATGTGTGCTGTTCTGGCTTGCCTCTTTGAATCCAGATAGTGGATTAGATCTCTGCCTCATTGTGTTTGCTTATTAAAAGCCCACCACCAGTACCAGTCATGGTGACCCTTGCACCAGAAGGCAGGGTCTTGGTTGGTAATCTTGTCTGGAGGTGAGAACATGGCCTGGGGACAGGACAGCAATGCAGCCTGAGGTGTCTGCATGCCTGGGGACCCTCTCCCTAGCTGTGTCCTCAAGAACACAGGAGGTTCCTAGGTTCCTTGGGAATCTGTGCCTACTTCTGTTATTTAATCTTCACCAAAGCCCTATGACATAAATACTATCATTCCCATCTTACACATAAGCAAACTAAGTCTCAAATATGCCCAGTTCAATTAGAGGCAGACTAATGATTCAAACCTATGCCTGCAATCTTTCCTAATGATGCTTTTAAGAACGGGGGAAAAACAGTGGATTGAGACCCTCATCATTAAGTAACATTGGACATTCCATTGTTGAGCTTTCATGAACTCAATTTACTTTATTTACCCCACCACTGTCCTTCACCTGCTCTTGAGTAAATAAATCCCCTGGATTTGGAGTTGGAAGATGTAACTTCTATGACTTGTAAGCTTTGATTTTGAGTAAGTTACCAACACTACCATTTTCTTTGTTTGTGAAATGTGAAGTTTAGCCCAACCGGTGATTTTCAAATTCTGCTCTGTTGCCTTCTAGAGGTTGGACATGTGGGTGAGGGATAACTGAGATGTCCTGCCTTGGACTATTGTTGCCCTTTGATTTGTTAGAACCTCTGTACATGAGATCTTATTTGAAAATGCGGGTTTCCCTTCTACAATATAGAAGATGAGGGTGGATGGGTGGGCGAGGAACTCTAGAAGTGGAATCCAGGGCATTCAGGCTGTTGTAGAACCAAGACAACAGCAGCTCTGAGTCTTACGCCACTTCCCAACCCTGGCTACAATGCAGCTGACATGGATGAGGAAATGAGAAAAATGAAAGGAAAGTTTATACGAACTGGCAAGAATAAAGAATGAAAATTGGTCCTGAGCAGCAGTCCCAGGGACAGTACTGGCAATTACCAATTAATTCTAAACTGGGAAATATAACATCCAGCTTAGTTCTTGTATGTATTAATAGGGAGAGATTAGGGTAGAAGCAATGGGCAGGGGCACTGTTTTAGAAGTAAAGAGTGGGCGACAAAAGCTTCTTTTCAGGCTAATAGTGAGAGGGCACATGTGTGCCTCACAATCCAAGAATAATGTCCCTAAGCTCAAAATGGAAAAAAAAGCAGGGAGGGGGTAATTGTCAGAATTTTTGAAAGTGTATTTCATTAGCTACGTACATTGAAAAGCATAAATCCTGGTTATACTTGTTTGGTGGCACTGTGAAATCATAATTTTCTGCTTGGATAGGAAATAAATACAAAGAAAGAGCCCCAGCTCCTTCTAGTAAGAGGACTCCCTCTACCTTCAGGTTAAACATTTGTATTGAACTTATATTTCCCCATCCTGTGCGAAGACTGTCAGGGACTGCCTGGATTGTCCAAGCTGAAACCATCAGAAAATATATCAGAGAAGAGTGAGAACAAGGCCAGGTCTTCTGTTGTGGCTGCAGTAGAGGATGGACCACCTAGGATGGGGTAGAAAATGTTCCCAGGAGGAGAGAACAGAGAAACCCAGGCACCTAAAAGATTGGACAGGGGTTTTTCCGCAGGGACATTTGCAGACAAAGTTAGCTGATCAGACTTTCATTGGAAAAGGCTAGACAATATGGGGGTCGTGTGATTATGGGGGACACCTGAAGATGGCTAAGTGTTGAGAGATGATATAGGGATATGTCTAGAACAAGAATCCACAAGCATTGTTGTGGGCCCTTAACCTCAATATGTTTAGCATTATCATTTTGAATAATACAATTTTGAATTCCTTACTCTTAGCCTTTGTGTTTTTTACCAAAGTTCTTTAAAAGCCCTGTCCCCTTTCTATGTGTCCATGAGATCCACTTCAAATATTCATTATGCAACCTTCTGAGAACAGACCTAAGCAACTGGGGTTGTCTGCTCCAGTACAAATAAAGCAGAGCTTAGAAGGCAGATGTGGAAGTCATAACAAGTTTTTCCCCCAATGAGATTAGAGGTGGGTGAGAGAAGAAAATCCATCTGAAATATCTAAGGATAATTCTTAATGTTCACATGTTCCTTGTCCCCAGTAAATCAGATGGGACTTACATAGGTGTGTCTGAAAAATCTCCCCAGGTAGTTGTGGTACATACTTCCAACTACCAGTTGATTATTACTGAAAAAGGGACAGAATGTGACATATGTGAGCTGCTACCTCCCTGAGCACAATATGAAAGGGAATAGGTTTGCAGTACAGAGTTTTGGGAGTTAACATTAAGAAAAGGTCTTAAAAAAGAAAAAGAAAAGGTCTTGACTGTGGTAATCATATATACACAAAAAGAACTTAAAGAAAAATGAAGGCAATGAAGGGAGAAGGGGAGGGGATTAGAAAGCACAATCAGTAACCACAAAATTGCCTTGGGGATATGAAACAGTTTGGGGAATATAATCAATAATGTTGTAAAGATTTTGTAGGGTATTTGATGGACACTTGTCTTACTAGGGAGACCATTTCATGGACAGTGTAGGGGCCTGACCCCTGCAGTGTATACCGGAAGCTGGAGCTGAATAATAATAAATGTCACCTATAGTTTCATGTGTGTGTGTGTGTGTGTGTGTGATCACAGGAAGTGGAATACAGCATAGGGAGTAGAGTCAGTGGAACTGTAATAGCTATATACAATGTCAGAGGGGTAGTAGATTGGGGGAGGGGAGTTATCACTTTGTGAAGGGTATAAATATTGTCTAACTATACCATTGTTTTGTACATCTGCAACTAATGATAATAATAATAATGAAATGAAAGAAAAATGTAGACAGGATGCATTGAGTCTATCTAAACAAAATGCCTGCTGTAGGGCTATTCCAGTCTTTTGATTCTCTGATATTCTCAATGGTCTTCACTACAACTCTGAAGACAATGAAGCTGATGATTACTCATTTAAAGGACTTACACTGAGCATCTGTTAAAGTTGGCTGTGCTAGGTTCTCAAGGTTTCCTCTTCAGAACAACTTTCCAGGACCCGCCATGATTAACTAGCTACTCATCCCCCTCTTCACACCCATCTCTTTAACTCCTGTTATTTTATTTATTATAGTTATTATTCTCTAAAAATGAACTTTTTCAATTATCTTCTCGATACAATGTAAACACCAAAAATAGGGCTCTGTCTTGAACTCCAGCACATCAAACATTCTGTTACACAGTAGGTCTCTGTATGAGTTTTCTAGGGCTGCTATGGAAACGTCCCACAGACTGGTGACTTAAACAACAGAAATTTATTTTCTCATAGTTCTGAATGTTGGAAAGTCCAAGAACAAGTTGTCATCAGGGTTGGTTTCTTCTAAGGCCTTTCTCCTTGACTTGTTGATGGTGGCTTTCTCTGTCTGTCATTATACTGTCTTCCTTCCACACATATCTCTCCAAATTTCCTCTTCTTATAGGGACATCAGTCACATCGTATTAGGATCCACTCCAACAATCTCATTTTAACTAGATTGCCTCTTTGTATAGCTTATCTCCAAATGCAGTCACATTCTCAGATACTAGAGGTTAGGACTTTAACATATGCATTTTTGGGGAGTGCACAATACAGCCCATAAAAGTCTCTAATAAATATTTGTTTAAGTAAATTAATAATTGAATACATGAATAAAAGGATGGATGGTTAAATGTCTTGACTGGACTTCCAGAAGAATGCGCTAATGTCTTCTCTAAATTTCCTTTAAAATCATCAAAAAGGATGATTATAGAGGGAAATGGCTATCGGCACTAATCTAGAAGGCACGCAACACGAATTTATCATAACTGTTAGGCCAGCACTGCAAAAAGCACAAAAGGAATCTAACTGGTTTATATGAGGTCTAGCCCAGCTAGTCGTGGAAAGGGATTACACATAGAATCAGAATGAAACTGAGAGCTTTCAATTCAGTTGTCACTTTTATCTACCACTTTTTCCTCTCTATCTCTCCAGATTTTTTAAAAGGAGGTTTTCATTAACAAAAGTTGAACTAATCAGGGACAAGAGCTAATCAGGTACAAGTGGACAGAGACCTGGTCCTTTTGGCTGTTTGTGAGGGCTCAACTGGAAACGAAAAAAAGAGAAACCATAAACTTCCAATTAGAAAAGTCATATTTGGCAATGAACTTTATGTAATTCTCACTGAAATAACAAAATAAATATTAAAAATAGGGGAAAATCATGAAACAGTGTTATGCACATGCAAGAAACTTCACGAGAGATTTTTATAATATAAAAGAGGAGGAGAAACAAGACTGAGAGAACTGTCCAACCTTGGAAGAGACCACTTGGAGAGTAATGGTCAGGGACCCCCAAGGATCCCCTCTATAAACCCTGGCTTGGAGCCCCTGGGGCAGAGAAAAGGATGACCTATAGGGCAATCGGCGGAGGACAAATTCCAGTCATGCAATTGCAGCAACTAAGTGGAGGGAGATTTTATTTCCTATCCCTTACAGTTTAGATTTTTCTATCATGTGGAACAATTCTATCTTTGTCTGACCTGTAACTTCAGTCCTATTCTTCAACAGGTAACAGAGGGGCTTTCTCAGTGGCCCACAGAGGCTGAGTCATGATTCTCTCTTCTTCGTGTTTTCAGGGCTTCGAGCAGTGCAGTCCCACTGATCTCCACCCTCAGAAGGGTCCCACACCCGGGCATTACTGCTCTGCAGTCAGTATTTTGAAATTCTTGATCATTTTATTTTAAAATTTGAAGTTTGTAAATAAATCCAATGGGACGATGGAGAATGTCCTGGGAGCTCGGAGCTGCAGCTCACGTGCAGTCCCTCTTCTAGCCACCTTCCCACCTTCCCAGCAGAGAGTGTCCGTTGCCTACTCCTCTACTCCTGGTGCCCTGCTCAGCCTCCCCCTTCTTACCCCACGCAGCATCCATGACTAACCTCTGTCCCTACAAGGAATGGTTCAGGTACAGATACAGAGGATCAGGATTGAGCATGATGCTGAGTGGCATCTCTAAGTGGGGTGATGACAGTCACCCCTGGGCTGGCAGTTCTGTGGTATCTGGTATGTAGGCAGAAGACTAGGCAGAAGGGAGCGTTTCATCCACTCCTGATCTGCATATCAGCACTTCCCGGGGCCTAGAGTGCAATCCCTTAAGGGTTGCTCTTCTATTGTGTGTTGTAAAGGGGGCATTGACTTACCAAACCCTAGCTGGAGCCCCTTTCATTATTCTGGTAACTGGTTGGCAGAAGGGGAAACTGCTGAGTTATGGGGGGGAAGCCATTGGTGCCTGTGAAGGTCTGCACTCATCTAGCCAGGACTCCCATTTCTGAAGAAGTGCCACCTTAAGTAGTAAATAAAAACAACCTGACTGGTTGACACAGAGTCCTCGGAAGAAAGGAAAAAAGGTTATAATTTAGTGCCTTTAAGAGTACTTCTTTCCTGCTTTTTTGCAGCCCACATTTTCATTTTGCACTGGGCCCAGCAAATTATGTAGCCAGTTCTGCCTGCTAATGTGTGGGATTCATCGGGAAGAATAAAATGTGATCCTTCCTTTTGTTTGGGAAGTTCTGTTTTCTTTCATTCACTAAGCACTCTCCTGTGAGCCTACTTTCCCAGAATGTTTTCTTGAATGACAGTGAAGTGTTAGGCTCCTCTTTTTAGGACATGGACCTCTCAAGATTAATTCTTCCCTTTTGCTCTTTTCCATCCCTAAAATGTAGTTAACCTTGCTAAGAATGTGGTGTTATAATTTTGCATGCTCATTTGCATGTATTTGTTTTCCACCCTGAAACAACCATTGGAAATTGCGGTCATCTGTTCTAAAACTTTTCTTCCTGCCTGCCATCAATTTGCTAAGGAATAAAATATTTCCCTTAGAAAATGGTGGCCAAAAGGTACAAACGTCTACTTATAAAATAAGTCAAAGGGATGTAATGTAATAAATAATTTTATTATTTTTGTAAGATATAAGGTGACTATAGTTAATCATACTGTATGCATTATTTTAAAGTTGCTGAGAGTAAATCTTAAAAGTTTTCATCACAAGAGAGAAAGTTTGTAACTATGTGTGGCAATGGGTGTTAACTAGACAGGATGGTGATCATTTTGCAATATCTACTTACATCAAATCATTATGTTGTACACCTCAAACTAATATAATGTTGTATGTCAGTTACATCTAATTTTTTTTTAAATGGCAAAGAATTTGCTACTACTTGTTTCAAGAAGGGTGAAAGAATGATTCATTTTTTTCTTCTCAAAAGTCCATAATTATGTGCCTCTCCTGGTAAACTCTATGCCTCACAATAAAAAACAGCTTCTTAAATCCTACGTGGGACTCTATTTTCCTCCTTGCAGTGTGGGAACCCAAAAGCCTGTGTGGTAGGTGGGAGACTGAGAAGCTCTTTAGGAGAATCTGTTAATTGGACTGTGTGTAAGACGCCAACAGTGTCTATACCACAGGACAGCCTTGACTGCCGTCTACCGAAGCAACCGGATATTTCTGCAAACAAAAACAAAGAATTAAATGCACAATACAGCCAAGCCAGTTGTTTAGGACATGATGAAAAAAATTACTGGTCCTGAGCCCTCCACTAGTTTAGTGATGATACTGAACCTCCCTGGGCTTAAAACCTGGGGTAATAAAATGATTTGAATATTCTAATGGACCTTGTATTATTTTTTATTTGCCCAGCATCCATCCATTTCATGTGCTTCAATTTTCCTTTGAGGAAGTGTAGCTCCCAGAGTTCCTCAGATCCTATTTTATTTACTCTCTTTTGTGCTCTGTCACATGCCTGCTTATGCAGCTCTTTCTGGAGGACTGCCTTTGACCTCCTTGGTCTCCTAACACACTCTGCCTTGCATGCCCAAAGAGAGGAACGTGCCTGAGGATTTACATTCCCCCTATCCAGAAATAGCTTGTAACCAACGGCAGTGGGGAAAACACTACGGAAGCCTGTTGGGATCACTCTGAGATTCCACCTGTCCCCTGGAACTCCCCTGCAGGATCAGGCTGAGGCCTCCCTGTACATAATGTTCCTGGTTGACTTCCTCTACCTTGCTGTCCTCCCTCCCCACATCCTTACACATTTCTCCCAGGAACACTTAAAGTATCATTTGCACACACATCCTCATCCCAAATTGTGCTTCTGGGGAATTTAAACTAAGAGAAAAACCAACCCTCTATGATTGCAAGAAGTCCTGATGGAACTGTCAGTCAGGTGTCAGGTCCTCATAGGCCAAGAGCAGCTAGTGACCGACCCAAAGCACCAACCAGGCTCTCTCACTTGGGAATTTGCAATTTGATCAGTGGACTCAGGACAAAATACTGGTTTCCACAGTGGTGATCTAAGGGCACTAGGCACTCATTCCTACTTCCAGATCCCCAGACAATGCTAATTCCTTTCCTTTCCAGGCTCCATTTTCCCAACTTTTTTCACTTCTGTGAGCTGGCCTATGTATTTGGAAAAAATATTTTTTTTGTATTGCATTATCGAGTGTTGCTTGTGGTCAGATAACCCTAAGTGATACAGAAATTAAATAAAGTAACGAAGAACTGCTTTGTCAACTGTGAGTAGTCTTTTGAAGTCGTCTATTACATTTGCAGAAGCAATTCCACGTACTACCAGTTTTCTCTTCTCTGTATTGCTTATTTGGCATTACCTAAAACATCTGTATTTGACTTCTCCCTGTGTTTTGTTTTTCTTTTTAATTGAAGTTTATTGGGGTGACAATGATCAGTAAAATTATACAGGTTTCAGGTGTACAATTCTGTAATACAACATCTATGTATCACATTGTGTGTTCACCATCCAGAGTCTGTTCTCTTTCCATCACCATATATTTCATCCTTTTTACCCTCATCTACCATCCCCTTCCCTCCTTACCCTTTGGTAACCACTAAACTATTGTCTTTGTCCATGAATTTTTGTTTCTTTGTTTGTTTGTCTTATTCCTTTGTTGCTTTTAGTTTTATATCCCATGTTTCAGTGTATTGGGAGAAAAACAGACACACAGACCAATGAAATAGAATTGAAAACCCAGAAATAAACCCACATAAATATGGACAGATAATTTTTGACAAAGGAGCCAAAAACATACAATGGAGAAAAGCCTTCAGAACCTGGTCATACTTGTGCATGTCACAGTATCAGTAGTTGACAACAGAACTTTCTGAAACTACCAAAGACAATGGCATATACACGGTTAGCATTTTTATTTATTGACGTTAACATTAGCATCTTCTACAAACAAAATAATCTGAGTTCAGCTATCTGGGCTTTATATTTGTGAATTTATCATTTTTTGACATAGTTCCCAGGAGCACGTTGATTATTAAAGCGGAGATAACTGATATAATTCTGTAGCTATATATTCAGGAAATCACAATTCGTTTCTAAATGTTTCTATTAATATTTCCAATAATCCAGCCCAATTGTTTGCAAACAATTATAATTTATAGTAGGCATTGGTCAATAAAAATATGAATAATAATTTTTGTCTCTTATATGAGTAGGTACTGTTTAGATTATTGTCTAATTTTTAGATTGATTTTCAAGACACCTTTGTGAGATTAGCTTCAGTTGAAATAAGAAAATTAGAGCTTCTCAGATGAGAAAAATTAAGTTCAGAAATCTTAAGTCATTTGTAAATGCTCTATAATTATTATGTGACACTGTGTTTTATCTTTTCAGTTCTTTCTTAATTTACCATCTGTTTGAGTTAGCTATTTCTGCATAATAAACAATCCTAAAACTTAGTGCATAAAATATATCAGCATCTTTCATGGTTCTGTGGTTTCACTGGACCCATATGGTATTCCTCACTTAGCGTTTTTTTCTGTGGTTGCAATCAGATGGTGGAACCTGTCTTAGTCTCTGTCTTAGGGCTCTGTCTTAGTCAGCTCAGCCTGCTATATAACAAATACCATAGACTGGATAATTTAAGGAACTGACATTTATTTCTTACAGTTCTGGAGACTGAGACATCCGAGATCGAGGTACCAGGAGATTTGGGTCTTGGTGAGGGTACTCTTCCTGGTTTTGTAAATGGCCGCCTTCTGGCTCTGTGCTCCCATGACCTTTCTTTGGTGTGTACATATGGAGAGAGAGAGCACCCTCTTTCTCTTCTTATAAGATCACTGATGCCATCATGAGGACCCCACCCTTGATCTAATTAACCTAATTGGTCTCCCTGATTAATCCAGACTCTAAAATGTCCAGCCAATAAATAGCATCACATTGGGAATTAGGGCTTCAACATAGGAATTTTGGGAAGACACAAACATTCAGTCTATAAACAGCTCCAAGAGCTAATATTCCAAGGAAGAGGAAGCAGAAGCTTCTGTTCTGTTAGACCTGAGCCTAGGAGTTGGCTCACTGATACTTCTATTGTATCCTGTTTGTCAAAACAGTCAGAGTCTGCCCAGGTTCAAAAAGTGAAGCCATAGGTCCCAACTTTCAATGGGAGGAGTGTCGAATACTTCGTGGTTTTCTTTAATCAGCAACATCATCTTAAACTCTATCACTGACATTTAAAATCAGTCAGCACTTTCCCAAGAATATGAAAAGACTAAGCATGAATTGATAAATTTCTCAAAATTCAAATAGAAAAAGAGAAAATAATTCATTAATTTTAAATCACTTAGCCTGATAGAATGAGGCCTGTCTTTGGTGTCAGAAACATGGGCCAAACCACATTTTCCTAGGATGGCGTCTAACATTTGAAAATTTGAGGAAATCTATTTTGTTCCAAATTGAGACTCTGCTTCTCAGTGTTTTGTCATTACTGTCTGTGTAATTCAAGAGGGTGGACGACAGATTCCACCTCCTCAGTCTCACAGAGTGGAGCTGGAGAGGATGATTTCCAACAGAGCCAGGAAAAGCAAGGATGTTATTTTCTGTCCTGTTCTTCCTTGGGAGTTGTTTCATTTTGTTTCCATGAGCAGCTAGCATAATTTCCATAAGGTAAATGTAGATTTAATGATGACGATGACAAAAGGTGTGGGTGTTTGCTAATAAGAATGAAAATTATATCCTCTCTCTGGTTTCCTACATATAAATGTGACAAATGGTGGGCTAATTAGGCGGGCTGGTTAGAATTCAGCACTACTGCACCCAGTGTTATCTGTTCAACTCCTTAGTGTTCCCTTTGCCGAGGAAGTACTATAGCGTTGAGTATAATGCTTCAGTTAGGAGTGAGGGCTCTGGAGCCAGACTGCCTAAATTCTGATTGCATTGCTGACTAGCTGTGCAACTTTCAGTGAGTTATTCAGCCTCTCTGCCTCTATTTCTTCTTCTGTGAAGTGGGGGTATACAGTACGTATGTCAGAGGGTTATAAGGATTAAATAAGATAATACATGTAAAATGCTCAGAGAAGTGCAGTGCCCTCTGAGGCACTCAATAAACGGTAGCAGTTATTCAAGTCACGATTATCCTGTCTATGGCTTTATGCTTCCCCTAACTCCTTCCATAAACTGATGACTAACTTCTATTAGAAGCTGAACCCTGACTGACAAGAAGCTCATCTCTTATGGGGTGTTGACCACCGCTGAGAGACAGCATTTTAGTCACAGGGAAACTAGGTAAGAGCATAAGGATGGAGCAGAGAGTTCATTTTCATGTAGGAAGTACAGCTCAGTGGAATCTTCCTAAGACTGAAAAGAAAGTGAAGATAACCTCTGAGCCCTGCTTAGTTATTGGTTTGGCTTTAGGAGACCCAACTCTCTGTAGCCACCAATACAACAGAATCTATCAAAAATTCTGTTCTCCACTAAGTGGAATTGATTTTGGGACCAGAGAGCATCTAATGTCTATCACAGATTTAGAATCTCCAAGAGTTAATGATCCCAGCCACTTTCGTTTGGTTTTAATTTTCCCCTGATTTTTCTTTTGTCAAGGAATGTCGATATGAATAGCACATTTCATCAGTTAAGCCCTTCACTTTTAATTCCAGGTCAGGGGTGTGATGAAGATGAAGTGAACCCCGTAGCCAATGAGCTAGAGTGATTTTGATTTGTTTACTGTCTGCCCAAAGAATGGCAGCACATGTTGTTGGAGAAAGCTGAAGCTTTTAATCAAGCACAACTTTTAGGTTCCTTTTGGTAAACAACAGTAGATAACAGAAGAGTTTGAGGTCGGTGAAGGACAGCTACCCCCATGTTCTGCCCGCTTGTACTAGCAAGCTTTACAACCTTACTATCGGGTTATGAAAAAAGGATGCCTCAGACCGAAGCCTGCCAGCATACAGAAATGCATGCAGGTAAGCACAAATCGGTTCATACAAACTGTTCCCTAAGCTTGATGAGGTTCCAATCCCATCTTTTCAAATGCTTTCACCACACGTTACTACAAAGGTCCACTTGTGGCAGACACAGCAACTTTCCAGAGACAGACAGGATTTGGTACCTTACAGTCAGCATCGAATAATCAGAAAGACTCCTTAACAAACGGCTGACTCCGGTGGGGAGTAGAGCAAGGTAAGCAAGGCATGTTTAGGTTGCCACTCACTCTCAGAAGCCTGCCCTGTACTTACATGACCCTAAAAGTGAGCATCTCCTCAATTTTTGCACTCTAGGTTCCTGACTTACCTCCCTGTGATTTAGGCCTTGGGCTGGACGTGGAGGCATTTAAAAATCAAACCAAAGAGGGCCATTTTTACCATTTATCAGACTGGTTAACAGCTACCATTTTCCACTATTAAAGTCCCTGATTTTGGTCTGTTGATTAGCAGAGCACTAGTTACTGATCATGTAGAGAGAACAAAAGCACTAGAACAATTGCCCTTGGACTGTGGTCCTTTTTGACATCATGTCAGCCAACCACATTTGGGCTGTGGATTCTTGATTTGAGCAACAACTGGTCAGAGAGTCAACCTTTATACTAATTACCATATGTGTTTTGTTACACTATATATGCCAAAGTATTTTTAATAAATTACAGGCATAGTAATAATAAATGTGATTGTCCCCGGAGGTTGTCAGGTATATGTTGGTCTCAAAGAGCTCTCCAGAAATAAAAAATGTAGACTTGATATGTGCAAGATACCCTCCATCTTCTTATTTATAAAGCACTTTCTTACCTTGTGCCTCGTACCGGGGTGTATCATGCTGAGGTATAACTGATACTGCATTACTTATTTGGTATTTGGGCTCCCAAATTGCCAAGCCTCCACCTTCTCTTATTCTCCCTTTCTTTTATTTCTTCCCTGGAACCATAAGTTTAGGAAAATATTTTTCATTACAGAATCTGAACAACTTGTGCCTATAAACTCCCATTTATTCAGATATGTGACTATCAGACCACTCTTTAGCCCTTAAGTCCAACCTTTCTCCCAAGGAAGTGAATACACGTAAGGACCTACAAATTTGGCAAGTGGTCTAACGATATCATACTTGATAATAAACATGTATTCTATGGCCCAACTCCATTGTGTCGGTCTATTGGCTGAGCGGTGCAGGCAGCATGAGCCCTGGACTCGTTTGGCCTCTGGTTTCATCTGTATTTAGTTTTATTTCCTTTCATACTTACTCAAAGAGAAAACTGTTTACCTGTTTATGTGCATTGTTGTCGTCCTATTGCTATGGCAGCCAAGATCTTGTATTGTAAAGACAAGAAAGAGAGAGAGAGAAAGAGAGAGAGAGGGAGGGAGGGGAGGGGAGGGGAGGAGAAAAGAGAGGAGGGGAGAGGAGAGGATGAGATATGATTAGAAGGCAGTCACAGGTCTCTGGAGCAATATTTCAGATAACCAGAGTTTTGGGTGGGTAGAGCTCACATGTGGGGGTGGTTAATTAGCTCAGTCTCTCAGCTCATCTTGAAGAAAAACAAGGAGATGAGATAAAATGTTGGAAAGGTATTTAGTGTTCTATAGGAGTTCAGCTGTCATCTTTCTTGGTTGGTGCCCTTTTAAAAAAGTGATGGTTCTTTACGTGCTTAATTAAAGTTTTGAATGGCTGTTCCCTTCCATAAATCATTTCTGCTGCCCAAAGGAAGCAGTGGTGATGACGGCAGTGAGAGGTTACTAAAGTTACACTGAATTCCCTGGGGCTGAAAACCGAATGCTATTTATTGGAACACTGGAAGGACATTTTCTATGCTGAGAGCTATATTTCTTTCTGCAGTCATTGAGAGCTGAGAGAGTTCCAGCCCATGCTTTAACTGGCTGGTTTTCTTTCAAAGGCAAGCTGGAAGAAAAGTGCATGAACAACAGCAAGGATTGAATGGCATGAATCATCACCTAGGTGATCAATTGTAATGCCAGATTGTCTCTAGCAGACTGAAAAATGAAGCTTTCTTTTAAATTTCCCAATTAATTTTCCCAGTGTGTTTTTAGAAGCAGGGGTGTGGTAAGTACGAGTACCCCATTTCCCAGGGTAGGTCACTGAGACCCAGATGCAAAAAGATGTTTTCAGAATTACACAGCAAATGAGTGATAGAAATGAAAAGCAAAAACAATGTCCTGAATTTTGGATGAATTGAGGCTCAGAGTTAACAAACTGAGCTTTTATCCCCTGAGCAACTCTGGCTTCAGTGCAAGCATTTAACAAAAACATTGGTTCTCATAATCCTTGCCTTTGTTCTGCGGGAGCGTTTCTGAGTGGGGACAATGACCTGGGTTTGGTCAGTATCACACTGGCTTCTCATTGGAATTCTCTAGTACAATAACCTTTGTGTTCTCTCACAAAGGTGGTGCAATATTAAGGTCCACAACATTGCCTGCTCTCTGCAGCAACCCAAATGCCACTTACCTGCCTGAGCTCTTTGTCGCCTTTCCTTTCCTCTGCACTTCAACTTTTCTTTGATTTATTCCCCAAAGCTTTCTCCTAGACTATTTGGCAACATCTCCCTCCCTCATCAAAACCTGGTGGGCCCTTCTTGAGAGCTCTCAGAGCTGACCTCCTTTTTGAAACGTGTATTTGCATGCATGAGGCCACTGATGACATCAATGGTTTTGCAGCATTGAGCCACATTTGGGGGTTTACCTAGTAGATGCGGAGAATATAAATGTTTTCATGGGGCCAATTTCCGATTCAGGAGGAGAAATGATGCAGATGAGAAAATTGGGGAAAGTAAATGGACCACTTAGTTTCTGTAGATATTTTCCTTTATTTGTTTGTTTGTTTGTTTGTTTGTTTAATACAAATGAAAAACAATTTTGGTGCTGAGCAAATAATACTACAGTCCCTCTCCTCTAGGAGCTTATACTCCAGTTAGAAGGGAAAGCAATATCTGGCCAATATATTATGAATCTGATGAGACAATCAATTATAGACCATAAGGATTCTATACAGGAGCTCAAAGGCACAGAGAATGGAAAAGTTGGAAAAGACATTGTAAAGGAAATTCAACTGTAGGTATATTAAAAGAGCATTAACATAAGACCATTTCCGTAAATGAAAAACAAACGTAAAAAATAACATATTTTCAAGGATACCTGAGTTTAATCACTCACAACACACACTTTACAGTAGATGCCTTCATGTAGGGAGAAAAGGGAGTGGGGATGAGAGGTAAATAGAAAACAAAATAAGAGGAAGACTTTGCTAGAATCAGTGATGATAATGCACTATGCAATGCAGATAGCTACGTTTCCTACTTCATTCTTAGTTTCAATACGAATAAGAAAGAGAAGACAGAAAAATAAATAATAAAGCCAGCAGATTCCAAACAAAAGCAAAGAGTATTCAAAGGGTGAACAGTGCTTTGTACAACTATGATCTGGGGGAACCGAGCTCAAGAGCAAAATCATCCACATGAAGACGTCATCACTTCACTGAGTGGGGCCGGCAGCATGTGAGAATCAACTTAGTTCTGGTACTGAATTTAAGAGGAACATTGACAATCTTGACAATGTCATGAGGGTGACTAGAGTATCACAAATGATGTGGTGGAACTATTAAAGGAACTGGGAATGTTTGCCCTAAAGACATGAAAAGGGAACTATCTGGCTTGTATACAAGCTGCTTTCGAACCACTGGATTGGTCTGTGGGGGAAATTGCCTTCTCAAGGTTGCTGCCCTGTCTGCATCTTAGGGACCCGAGGAGTCTCATGTTTAGCAGGGTAATCAAAACTTTCTTAAAGAAGCAGTCTGATCAGAAAGAAGTACACATCTGATTTCACGAGGCAAAGAAATAATGAGAAAGCATCTCCCCAATGGCTTACTGATAGCTTATATACCAGAAAGAGATAGGTATGAAAACCAAATCCCCCTGCCTGAGAAAATACGTAAATAATTCACAGAAAGATATACTAGACTGTTTTAAGAACACTTTCTAAAGGTGATTAAAAGGGAGAAAAGTCTCTAGAGAAACAGAACCATAGAGCCAAGATAGGATTTGCTTACTTCACTCAATTATGGAGACCAACTAGTCCCAAGATCTGCACTTGGAAAGTTAGAGACCCAGGACAGTTGCTGGTGTAGTTCCAGTCCTGGTCTTAAGGCCTGAGATCCAGGAGAACCAATCCAGTCCAAATGCTAGTAGACATGAGATGCAGGAAAAGCCAATGTCCCAGCTCAAGGCAGTGAGAAAGGACAACTCCCTCTTAGTCCCAGGAGCGTCAGTATTTTTGTGCTTTTCAGGCCTTCAACTGATTCAATGAGACCCATCCACATGCAAGAGAGCAACCTGCTGCCGTAACAAAATACCGTAGATTGGGTGGCTTAAACAACAGAAATGTATTTCTCACAGTTTTGGAGGCTCAGAAGTCCAAGACCAAGATGTTGGCTCTTGTCCTGGAGTCTTCTCACTGTAACTTCACATGGTGGAAAGATGCGAGGAGTAAGGAAGGAGAGAGGGAGGAAGAGAAGGAGAGGTAGAGAGGGAGACAGGAAGAGAGGGAGAGAGAGAGAGAGAGAGAGAGAACACTGCAAACTCTCTGGTATCTCTTATAAGGATACTAATACTATTGTCAAGGGCCTACCCTTATAATCTCATTTAACCTTTATTATCTCTTTGTAGGCCCTATCTCTAAATACAGTCACATTGGGAGTTAGAACTTCAACATATGAACTTAGAGGGAGACAAAATTCAGTCTACAGCAACCACTAGCAGAGCTATTCAAAGCTAGTTCTCTTTTCCCCAAATCATCAACTTCCTGCTCTGGCCCTTTTTTTCTAAAGCAGGAACAGGATATTAAGTGGAGACTTTAGATTAAAAAGATAACTAACAACACTTATTTTAGGGATCATTGGAAGGATTTAACTTAGTAATGTATTTGAATTTTGCATAGAATTTCACTTAATCTTTATATGTTGCTTTACAACCTGTTTTACTTAACAACACATCATGAAAAAATTTCTATTTCATTAAAGGTAGCACTAGATAACTTTAGTTGATGCATATTATTTTAACTCTATTTTGTGAATATCCTTTATTTAACTCTTCTCTTCCAGGACATGTTGCCTACCGGCTGTTATATACAATGGCACAATGAACATCCTCATACATGCGTCTTTGCACTTGTCTATGTATCTTTGTTCATAATCATCTTCAGGTTTGATGCAAGTCACCAAAACTCCATCCAAAGACCTCATTGTGCTCTCTATTTTTACCGTTCTCAATGAATTTTGTTTCACGTTCTTTGGTATTCAATTATTCTATCAGGGACCATTGCTCCTTTCTCCAGGCAAAGCCCACATTTGTTCTCTTCCCCAGCTTTTATTTCTGCAGGTTACCTTGACACTTACCTTGCCGAGAAGAAGCCATGTTATATTCTGCAAAGCCATTTATTCAACTTGCAAGCTTTTCCTTTAATTAAACACCCTGAATTCGGAGAATCAAGTTGCTGCATTAGATTTCATGTGTTAATAAAATTCAAATTAAATGCCAGGTCTAGGCCAAAAGTGAAAGGCCAGGGACGTAAGAAACAGTGCCAAGTCTTCCTTCACATCAATGCAAAAGGTGATTTTCTCCACTTGGCTGATTTTCTTGTTTTTTGGTTCCAGTCTACACACACACACACACACACACACACACACACACACACACACCTTTTCTCTCTAACTGTGTCTATTTTTTTTTTTTTACTCCTGCACATATGTTGCATAAAACAATTTCTTAAAAAGCTCTTTAACTGGCAAATGCTGATGCGTGTAGCTGGTTAATAGCTGAGGAATGGAATAAAACTACAAACTGTGGACTTTGATAACATTAAGGGGAAACTCCCATCCATCCCCACCTCTCTGCAGATCCAAATTCTACCAATTTGTTATGATGGCCTCTCAAGGATCTCTCTCCTCCTCCACTGGATTCCTAAAGTACCACCTGGATAGAGTATTTAATTATACACTCTGCCAAATGTTTCCAGGATGTGAATCTTGTTTCCTCCAACAAAACTGTAAGTTTCCAAAGGCAGGAATTTTACCTTCTCTTTTTTCTGCTTTGCCTCATACTTTACTTAAAAATAGTAAATAGAACTTCTGTACAAGGTTATTAATGGATTGCTTGGAATAGTAGGGGAGGTAAAGAGGAAGGCATTGACCTAAATTCTATCCTCAGACTACATAAAATCTAACAGTGTTTTCAAGATATAAACATACAGAACTTTAAAGAACATTCCCCATAGCACAGACTAGTAATTGATCATATTGTCTATATACGATTATAGAATGAAGAATGATGAATTACCCGCCTTCCTGAATCACAATGCTCTGTCCTCCCATCGTTTTCATGTGGCATTTTCACCTTTCTAAACTTCCAAAGCATTTCCACCAACATGCATTATGGGTCAGGAAAGAATGAAAGACTTTACAAGTCATGAATGAACTTTTCTGCTGGGATGGTAGACACTGAATGTAAGCTCTGACTTTGGCTTATTAAGCATGCCTACTTATTTTCATTTGTTCATGCAAGTATTTGATGCGCTTGCTGTGCACCTCAGCACCCAGTGTGTGCCAGGCACTGTGCTGGGTGCTAAGGATTCTACAGTAAGTTAGACAGGCCAGGACCCTATGTTCATGGAGCTCACTTCATCTGAAAGTTGAACAATAAATTGGAAGCACATATATAGTAAAAACAATCTTCCTCTTCACCATCCACTCCCCGCCAAAGAAAGTAATGCTCCCTTTGCAGCATTTTACTCAGAGGATCTTTTCAAAAGCCCAGGACCAAACAGCTCTGTACTTCTGGGAACTTGCAAGGGCATTAACCCCTTAAGTCCTAAACTGGCACTGATAATGTTTTTCTAGCACCCATGACTCTGCCTTTTGTTTTGCCTTCTTATTTGGTGTCTGCTCACTCTTCCTCCTCCCACAATCCTGGGTAGGGCCTTTATAGTCTTCTCACTCTACTTTGCTGTTTTCACACTTTTTTTTTTTTTAAATCACCCTTAGAACATCTCCTTTGACGCATACCATTCAGCCATTTCCTTTTCTTCCCCCTTCCTCACTGATGTTGGTCTCTGTCCGCACCCCCTCCACCCTCACTGAGAATCCGGGCATCTAGTGCATGGAAATGTCCTTTACTCTTAGCCCTGCGTTGTCTTCCAGACTTTCACTGTGTTAACAACAATTTGTCCTCAACTCCAGCTTAAAAACGCTTTCAGGAATCTCTGTCACCTGTCTACTGTTGCCGCTCACATTCACTAATATTTGGGATCTGGGCATCACCTAGAAACATTCCACTTCTGAAATCTCAGCTCAGTATCTCACCTTCTAAACAACAACTCCTGCCCCTTTTTTCCCATTACTTTGTGTTTGAACAAGAATTCTGAAGGAAATTCCTGAAAGACCAGTTCTGTGACCCTGTTAAGACCTTCAGTCTCCAAATTACTTCAGTTCCTCAGCTGGCTTTACTTTCTCCTATGCTCAGCTAAACCTCCTGGTTCATTTCACTATTTCTGTCCTTTGGCCTTAAAGCTCTTTGTCACCGATCCTGTAACCAAGACTTGCTTAATACAGTCACTTAGTTTCTCTATATGTATTCCCAGACTGCTGAGGAAAATCATACAGTCATGCAAAGTAGAGACACTACAAATTCATCCTCTTCTAAAATTTGTCTATCTATCTATCTATCTATCTATCTATCTATCTATCTATCTATCTATCTATCTATCTATCTCTATCTATCTCTATCTATCTATCTATCTATCTATCTATCTATCTATCTATCTATCTATCTATCTGTCTATCTTTTATCTACACATTGATTTACACTAATCCCTTTCTCTGATTTCTTCTTTCTTTTTCCTTAAAATCAAATTTTGAGACAGACTGTCCACATTTACCAGAAACAAATTAGTAATTGAAAATAGTTACTCATCTATCTTCCATTTGATCTCCAGATCTCTACAATTTATTTTCAGCTACTATCACTTCATGCAACTGCTTCTCCAAAGGTCACTCATGACCCATTTATTTCAAAACCAATCTGCCATCATTATTCTTGTTACCGCTACAATATTCAAACACTTCACTCCCCCAAAACTCTGACCCATTTGACGTCACTCAACTTTGACTGCTCCATTTCAACTTTTCCTCAGGAAGATCCTTCCTGCTCTTCCTTTGATTATCTTCCCAACATAAATGTTCCCCAAGTTCTCTCATCAGTCCACTTCTCTTGTATCTATATACATATATTTTGTTTCAATGTCCAAAGGTCAAACTTTCCTTTAGATGCTGATGTTGCCAAGTCTTATCCAAGTCAAAACTCTCTCCAGAGCTGCATTCCCATCTGCTTGTTGGGCAGCTCCACTGAAATATTCTATAGGCATCCCAAGCTCCAAACATCCAAAACTAAATCCATCTTCTTTTCCTTCAAACAAGCTCCCCACAAATTTGTGTTTGATGCATCGTTGAAGGTTAAATGCATTTTGAATGGGTAGAGATGACATTGAACTTGGAATCACTGAGTAATTTATCCAATGTAATACCTCCTGATTCCATATAGATCTCTCAACAGAGATCTTCATTTAAAGAGCTTGGAATAACTCATACTCATTCATTTCCCTTCTTTAACAGCTTCCTCAATAGTTTTGTTGTGACTACTGCCTCTGAGGTAGACTTTATTATATGGGGTCCCTAGATTGGAGCCCAAGAGTGTGAAGGGTGTCCCCAAGTGAATACAGGAAGCCAGGAGTGCAGCAGGCAACACCACGGCTTTGTGGATCCCTGTGTCAAACAGGGTGTGATGGCTTGTCTTCACAGCCAGCCAGCACTGAGAGCCTTGCTTCTGGAACTCATAGGTGAGATTTATTTGGATGTCTTTAGCACATGATGGAAGGATCCAACCCCTGGATGTACCCAATTAGGTTGTTTAGCTGTCAGCATTATTCTGATTGTTTAGTGCCATCATCACAGGTGACAAGATGCAAAATAGGCAAAGCATCTAATAACTTAAGAAAACTCTGATTAAGTTCTATGAGGACTCAATGAGCATTGTACAGGTTAATTAAAATTTTATAGATTAATTCTCCTTTCTGGACTATAAGAGGTTCTGTTTCAGAACCCCTGCCAAACCAGCGATGGGACAAATTAGAAAACCCAAACTAAATAAATTGTCCCTGTTTTTCATCTTGGGGATTGTTGCACAAAGCAACAAATAGAAGATGAGTAGGAGAAAAAAATATAACTGAATTCTAGGGTTATATGGACATATCAATCGCAATACAAGGTAAACTTCTGTCCTAATAATAAATAAACAAATGGAGGATTTATTGGCTCTAAAGCTTGAAGATTTCCAGAACTGAAACAATATTCCAGATGATCTGTGCTTTCCACATCCCCAATGAGTACATTTCAGGGCAGCCCTAGAAAACTAAGTCACACGGGTTGGCTTTTTTCACAAACAATCTTACATAAATTAGGAAGCAGATGTGGGGGAAAATATTTATTTTTTTAATTAATAGATTTTTGTTTTTAGAGAAAGTTGAAGCTTACAGAAAAATTGAGCAGAAAGTTTGGAGTTACTATATACCTCCTTACTCCCCTCCACTACACACACACATGCACACATGCACGCAGGCACACACACACCTATGTGCAAAGGCATGCATAGTTTCCACTATTCTTAAAACTTTTGGTACATTTGTTACAATTGATGAGCCAACATTGATATGTTATTATTAACTAAAGCCCATCGTTTATATTAGGGTTCACCCAGTGTTGCACATTCTAAGGGTTTTGACAAATGCATAACAGCATGTACCCACCATTAGAGTATCACACAGAATAGTGTCACTGTCCTAGAATTCCCCTGTGTCCCACCTATTCACCGCTTCCTCCCGCCCCCCAGCCCCTGGCAACCACTGATCTTTTCATTGTGTTCCTAGTTTTGCCTTTTCCAGTATGTCATAGATTTGGTATCATACAGTATGCAATCTTTGTAGATTGGCTTCTTTCACTTAAGTTTTCTCCAAGAATTTTTATGGTTTGATAGGACTTTTCTTTCATTGCCAAATAATATTCCATTGTATGGATGTAGAAATATGTATTTTCAACAGTAAACCGTAGAATCCTCCAGGAGCTAAGGAACTCCATTGAGGGAGTTGTCTCTCTTTCTTCTTTCCCCGATGAGGAAGGACCATGTAGAATTGATTCACTGCTGGAAGCCTGGTTTGTGTATGTCAGTCATATCAGGATATGATGGGACAATTCTTTCTGTACTCTCTACCTCAGCTGATGTGCCATCATAAACTCCTTCCAACCAGTAACCCCAAACCTGAAGATTTTACCTCCTACATTTCTAAAATTTTATTAGATCCACACCTTCTTTTGAATTAAATTCTCCTATATACTAGTTCAGGCCCTCATCACTTCTCCATAAACTGTTGTAATAGTCTCTATGTAGTCTCTCTGCTTTCAACCATGCCCTCCTCCATTATTTTAAGATATTTTTCTGATACAGAAATCTTATGTCACTCTGATTTCTGCTGAAATCATTTGATGATGCCTCACTGTCTTTCTGTAAAGTCTAGGTTCTTCACCTTCTGGCTCTTCCTACCTCTCCAGAATCTTCTTTATCTTCTCCTGCCTCACACATTGCCCTTTGACAGCACCACTTCTTGTGACAGGTTTACTTACTCCGTGACTGCTTTACTTTTCCTTTTTTTTTCTTTATAATTAAATTTATCGGGGTGGCAAAGTTAGTAAAATCACGTAGGTTGCAAGTGTATAATTCTGCAATATGTCATCTACATATAACATTGTGTGCTCACCATCCAGACTCAGTTCTCCTTCCATCACCATATATTTGACCTCCTTCACCCTCTTCCTACCCCACCCCTAACCTCCTGTTAACCACTAAACTTGTCTGTCTCTGTGAGTTTTTGATTCTTTATTTGTTTGTCTTGTTCCTTTGTTGCTTTCAGTTTTATATCCCACACATGAGTGAAGTCACATGGTTCTTGACTTTTCCTATCTGACTTATTAATATATTGCTTAGCATGATAATCTCAAGATCCATCCATGTTGTCACAAATGGCAGTATTTCATCTTTTCTTATGGCAGAGTAGTATTCCATTGTATATATATACCACATTTTCTTTATCCTGTCATCTATGGAAGGACACTTTTGTTTCCATGTCTTGGCCACTGTAAATAATGCTGCAATGAACACTGGAGTACATATATCTTTATGGAAAAATGTTTTCAGATTTTTTTGGGCAGATACCCAGGAGAGGGATTACTGAGCCACGTGGTAATTCTAGTCTTAATTTTTTGAGGGATCACCATACTGTTTTCCATAGCGACTGCACCACTCTGCATTCCCACCAACAGTGTATGAGGGTTCCTTTTTCTCCACAGCCTCTCCAACACTTGTTATTATTTGTCTTGTTGATAATAGCCCTTCTAACAGGTGTGAGGTGATACCTCATTGTGGTTTTGATTTGCATTTCCCTAATAGCTAGAGAAGTTGAACATTTTTTCATACATCTGTTGGCCATTTGTATGTCTTCTTGGGAGAAGTTTCTGTTCGTGTCCTCTGCCCATTTTTTAATTGGACTGTTTGTCTTTTTGTTGTTGAGTTGTATGAGTTCCTTATATATTTTGGATATTAGCCCCTATCGGAGGTGTTGTTTGCAAATACCTTCTCCCACTTAGTTGGTTGTCTCTTTGTGTTTTTTTTTTTTTTTTGGTGGTTTCTTTTGGTGTGTAGAAACTTTTTAGTATGATATAGTCCCATTCATTTATTTTACCTTTTACTTTCCTTGCCTTTGAGGTCAAATTCATTAAATCCTCTTTGAACCCAAGGTCCATCAGTTTAGTACCTATGCTTTCTTCTATGCAGTTTATTGTTATATTTAGGTCTTTGATCCATTTTGAGTTGATATGGTATATGGTGACAGCAGTCTGATTTCATTCTTTTGCATGTGGATTTCCAATTTCTCAGGACCATTTATTGAAGAGGCTGTCTTTTCTCCATTGTATATTTTTGGCTCCCTTTTTGAACATTATCTGTACATATTTATGTGGATTTGTTTCTCAGTTTTCAATTTTATTCCATTGGTCTGTGTGTCTGTTTTCCTGCCAATACCATGCTGTTTTGATTATTGTTGCCCTATAATACAAGCTAAAGTCAGGGAGTGTGATATCTCCCATATTATTCTATTTTCTTAGGATTGCTTTGGCTATTCAGGGTCTTTCGAGATTCCATACAAATCTGATTATTTTTTTGTTGTTCTATTTCTGTAAACAAACAAAAAAATGCCACTGGGATTTTGAAGGAAATTGCATTAAGTATATTGTTTTGGGTAATATGGCTATTTTGACTATGTTCATTCTTCCAATCCAAGAACATGAATGTCTTTCCATTTCTTTGTGTCTTCTTCAATTTCTTTTTAAAATGTCTTATAGTTTTCAGTGTATAAGTCCTTCACATCATTTATTAACCTTACTCCTAGGTATTTAATTCTTTTTGTTGAAATTGGAAAATTAAGTTTTTAAAATTTATTTTTCTGAATTTTCATTTTTAGTTTATAGGAATGCAATGGATTTTTGTACATTGATTTTATAGCTGGAAACTTTACTGTATTCATTATTGTTTCTAGTAGCTTTTTGGTGAAGTCTTTAGGGTTTTCTGTATAATCATGTCATCTGCAAAAAGTGACAGTTTAACTTCTTCATTCCCAATTTGGATGCCTTTTATTTCTTCCTCTTGCCTGGTTGCTCTGGCAAGGACTTCCAACACTATGTTGAATAACAGTGGTAATAAGGGACAACCCTGTCTTGTTCCTGAAAGTAGAGCGAAAGGCTTCAGTTTTTCTCCATTCATTATGATATTATCTGAGGGTTTATCATATATGGCCTGTATTATGTTAAGGTATTTTCCTTCTATACCCATTTTATAAAGTGTTTTAATCATAAATAGATGTTGTGTCTTGTCAAGTGCTTTTTCTGCATCTATTGATATAATTGTATGATTTTTATCTTTTATTTTGTTTATGTGGTGTATCACATTGATCGATTTGCATATGTTAAACCATCTTTGTGCCCCTGGGTTGAACCCCATTTGATCATGATGTATAATCTTTTTAATGCATTGTTGCATTCAATTTGCTAGAATTTTGTTTAGGATTTTTGCATCTGTATTCATCAGAGATATTGATCTGTAATTTTCTTTTTTGTGTGTTATCTTTACCAGGTTTTGGTATCAGGGTAATGTTTGCCTCATAAAATGAATTAGGAAACATTGCCTTTCTTCAAATTTTTGGAAGAGTTTAAGGAGGACAGGTGTTAGATCCTCTTTGAATGTTTGGTAGAATTCACTAGTGAAGCCATCTGTCCTCGGCTTTTGCTTTTGCAAAGGTGTTGGATGATTGATTCCATTTCCTTACTGTTGATCAGTCTATTTAGATTTTCCATTTCTTTGTGATTCAGACTAGGAAGGCTATATGTTTCTAAGAAGTTGTACATTTCTTCTAGCTTATTGAATTTGGAGGCATATAGTCCTTCATAGTATTCTTGGAGGATCCTTTGTATTTCTGTGGTACCTGTGGTAACTTCTCCTCTTTCATTTCTAATTTTGTTTATTTATGTATTTTCTCTTTTTATCTTAGTGTGTCTAGCCACAGGTTTGTCAATTTTATCGAACTTTTCAAAGAACCAGCTCTTTGTTGCATTAATTTTTTTCTATTGTCTTTTTATTCTCTATTTCATTTAATTCCTCTCTGATATTTATTATTTTCTTCCTTCTGCTGACTTTGGATTTCATTTAGTCTTCTTTTTATAGTTCTTTAAAGTGTAATGTTAGATTATTTATCTGGGAATTTTCTTCTTTCTTGAGATAGGCCTGTAATGACATAAATTTCCCTCTTATTACTGCTTTTGCTGCATCCAGTAATTTTGATAGGATGTATTTTTATTCTCATTTGTTTCTATGTATCTTTTGATTTCTCCTCTTATTTCTTCTTTGATCCAGTCATTCTTTAAAAACATGTTGTTTAATCTCCACATATTTGTGGTTTTTCCTGCTTTCTTTTTGCAGTTGATATCCAGTTTCAAAGCTTTGTGACCAGAGAATATGCTTGTTATGATTTCAATCTTCTTAAATTTGCTGAGGCTTGTTTTATGTCTCAGCATATGGTCTCTCCTTGAGAATGTTTCATTACACTAGAAAAGAATGTATAGTCTGGCGTAATAGGATGAAGTGCTCTATAAATGTCAGTTATGCCCATTTGGTCTAATGTGTCAGTTAGGGGTGATACTGGTTTACTTACTTTCTATTGGATGATGTATCCATAGCTGTCAATAATGTATTTAGATCCCCTACTATAATTGCATTTGGGTTAATTTCTCCCTTTAGTTCTGTTAGTAGTTGCTTTGTATATTTTGGTGCTCCCTGATTGGAAAAGTGTTATGTCTTCTTGTTGTATTATCCCCTTTATCATCATGAAATGTCCATCTTTGTCTCTTGTTACCATTTTTATCCTGAAGTCTCTTTTATCTGATATAATTATGGCTACACCCGCTTTTCTCTGGGTATCATTTGTTTGGAGTATCAATTTCTATCCTTTCACTTTGAGTCTATATTTGTCCTTGTAGCTGAGGTGAGTATCTTGGAGGCAGCATATGGTTGGGTTTTGTTTTTTGATCCAATCTGCTACTTTGTTCCTTTTATTGGTGTGTTCAGTCCATTTATACTTAGGGTGATTATTGATATATGAGAATTTCCTGTAGCCATTTTGTCTTTTGTTTTCTGATATCTTGGTGTCTCCATTGTTTCTTTGCCTTTTGTTGCTATCTGTTATTTTAATGTGGTGGTATTCTATGACTTTTCCATCTGTTTCTTCTTTTTGTATATTATGTATCTCAGTTCTGGATTTTTTTTTTAATGGTTACCATTAAGTTTATGTAAAATAAAGTTTCACATACACAGTAGTCCTTTTTCTTCAACATACTTCTTATCTCCTTTTTTTCTAAATGTCACTCTATGGCCCCCAGTTGACTTCATGTGACTTCAGTCTTAGCTGAAATATTACATGTTATAGATGCCTTCCCTGAAATTACTTTTCCTCCTTCCTCTTCTACCTCTACTCTGTTGAGTCCCCCATTTGGATCACAATGAACTTTGTGCATATCTCTAGTTTTGTACCTGCCTTATTGTGGCTTATAGGATTATCAATTTCCATATTGCCTTCTACACTAGACAGTAAGATTCATGAGGGCAGAGACTCATTCGCCCCATTAAACTTACCACCCCTGGACTAGAGACTGACAAATAATAGTTTGTAGATGCTATTTAAATGAATGAAACAGGACATAGTCAAGGCCAAGTTGACTCCTGATTGGTCACTGAGTAGAGCCCTTGTGTTCGAAGCCCCTGCCTCTCTCAGTAAGTACAGAATCTCAGAATATTATTATACTTAGTTGGCCCAAGCCACAGTCCTGGGCAGGAGGATCTGGAATGACCTGCAGGAATCCTGATAAACATTGAATGCTATGCGTTTTTATTTTCTCTGCTAATGTCTTTGAACTCATTGCAACATCTAGAGATCATTTTTCTCTCTGCTCTTAGCTTGCAATAGACAACATTTTCCCACTATTCATTTCTCATCTCCCAAGTTCCCCCTGAGTACAGTCAGAACATAATGTCTATGATGCTGTCCCAAAAGGAAACAGCTTGAGTCATCACTCAATTTGCGCCTTTGAGTGTCAGAGGAGTGAGGTCTGCATTTTCTCATTAAATAAGAAGCTTTGCGTTAAAGAGGGAATTTATTTGAAAAGACTGAGTGAGATCAAACTCTAACCCACATCTGAGAGATTTATTATGACAATACCTTCCTCTCATATTTCCCATTCCTCTCTGCTCTTCATCTCTGGCTCAGATTCCTCCTATTCATTTTCTCATGGCCAATCCTGGGAAGAAGCATCTCCTCTTTCTCTGGGAAAGGCTGTTTACTCTTTTCGGTGTTTAAGGTCAAACCCGACTGGCTCTGTTCACTCATGAAACAGAATATGAGACTCTTCTTTTCCCTCTGTCACTTGATTGAAGAGTAGCTACAAGGAATGTGTGAGAGGCAAAGGACAGTTCTGATAAGTTTCTCTCATTTCTTTAGTTTTAACTTGGGAGAGTGTAGGGCATTTTTCTCTCGTTCGGAAATATTAGCTGTCTTCTCAGTGAAGATTGAAGTATCTTGATGACAGGGATATCTAGAAAACCCTATAGCAAATGTGAGATGACATAATTCCTTAGAACAGGACTGTTTCTTTGTATTTGTTTTTATGTTTGTTTGTTTTTGTGAGAAAACACTCTTTCAAGTCCTGTGCAAATTATATCCACGTTTTCTGGTTGCTGAGAAAAGAAGGGGACTAATATTAATTGAGTGTCCATTTGGTACCAGTATAATGCTCAGTGATTTGCATACATAGCTATTATTTCAAGTTTAACAACAACGATTATAATAATTTTACCAACATTTATAGAGTTCTACTTATGTGTCAGGCCCTGTGTTTATAGGCTTACTTAAGCTATGTAATTTTAGCCTCACAACCACACATAATATAGGCACTTTTAAATTATTCTTGCTTTACAGACAAGAATAAAATATAAAGAGAAGTTAATCAACTTGTCCAGGAAATGATATTTAGTAAAGCAGTTTTGAGAAATGACTCCAGGACCAAACAAATCTGTGCCCAAACTCATAGATACTATACTATAGTTTTTTTGACCACGTAACATACAAATTTATTACTATTGTTATTTCCATTTTATAGCCAAGAACACAGTTTGGAAATAGGGGGAAAGCCAGCTTGGAAAATCAGCTTTGTCTCCTCCTCAACTCCAGCTCTTCAACCCACATAATCATGTAAAAGAATAGAGGCCCTGATCCGGGATTGTGTCTTGATGGTATGGGACTTTGTGGACGAGATACAGGGTAGGACATCACCACATAGTGTTACACGGATACCCTAGGACAATCTCTCCAGTTTAACCCCATCCCCAGGCCACTTCACTTATTCATAGTAGATGTTAGTCTAAAGAAGGAATGAGGAAATGGGGACAGCCATCCCAGAACACTAGCTGGATCCTCTAATTTTGGTTGAATCACGTAAAAAGAGAGTGAATTTCAATGCAATTATCACTGTGATGTTTTCACCTACTTTAAGGGGTTAAATTTCCAAGGCTTGCCTAGGTAAACCAGGCTATCGCCTCCCAGAGAAAGTAATCTGTAATACAAATAGGCTATTCCAGGTGGCTGAATATGTCTTGATCATGCACTAATAAACCAAAGGATTAAGCACATCCTATAGAGAAAAGCAGAAGGTCTTCCCTCTGAATGGCTTACTATGGTAAGAACTCAAAAAAGGAATCTGTTTTAAGAAAGTAATAAATATCTGTTGTGGTTATAAAAATCAAAGATTGAGCAAAACCAAATTGGGAACAAACTTTGAATTATCCAGAGTCAGAAGCTGTCATAGCTAAGGCCACAGAGAAGATATACAAATAAGACAGATGCAGACTCTTTAAGGTGGCACCTGAGCTCATAAATGGTCTGGCCAGTGAGGCACTCAGGAATGAGTTGCTGACTGAGTGAGGGGTCTTGTTGAATGCCAACGGGTCTTGTGTGATATCTGTATGAATGAACTGTGGAGTAAAACTCTCAGTGAGGTTTCAAGTTTTGCAGAGAAGTCCAACATATCTTGAATATGACAAACCATGCATTCAAGGAAAAAATTTTAGTGTAACAGAGTTTTGTATCAAATCTGTAAGAGTGGGGCGCACTGGTAACCGGGGAGCCGCCACGTGGACAAGTGCAAAACAATGCACTTCAGGTTACTTGTCAGAAGGATTAAGGGAAGAAAATGTGAAGTTTAAAATAAAAACTGAAGTGTATTTCATTGAAAAAATAAACACATTCTTATGTGACTCAAAAATATATCTACACATGTGTGTATGTAGATAAATTCAGATGCACTGATGTGGCACTGACCCTAATCCACAGTTTTTGTAATTCTATATTAATTCATCTGTGCATATTCTCCTTTCTCTGTTTTATTCTTCCTTCTCTTTTGTTTCCTCAATCTTTTCCCCATAGATACCCACACTTAAGTAATTAATTTACGGTATTGGTATTGCTCTGTACAATTAATTACACTTCTAAAGTTTCAACACAGTTTTTCTGAGATCTATCCATGTTGATATCTATCTATCCACCTATCTATATAGACCAATCTATAGCTAGATAGAAACCTAGCACATTTCTTTTAGTTTACATACACTTTATATTTCCCAGAAACATGTTTTTGTTGGTCACGTAGGCTGTTTCAAATTTTTAGCTATTTAAGCAATCCTGTGATAAGTATTTTTGCCATGCATTCATATTTCTGTGTATCTATGTGAGAAATTATCTAGATTTCATATCCAGTATTAGATATGTACATATTTAATTTTATTAAATGCTGTCAAATTACTTCAGAATAACTGCACTAGTTTACAGTTCCTGTTTTCACATCCTCAGCAGAACATGATTTTATCTGACTTTAATTTTTGCCATCCAGATGGGTGTAAGGTGGCATATCATTATTGTTTTAATTTGCATTTATCTGATAACTAATGTGATTAGGCATCTCTTTACATGCACATTAGCAATTTCTGGTTTTACCTTTTGTGGATTGCCTATTTATGCTGTTTTCTATTGAGATTACTTTCTTTTTTTCTTTTTTAATATATAGGATTTGTAGATATTCTATATAGTAATGCTTTATTAGTTATATGTATTAATTAATATTGATACTTTATTAGTTATATGAGTGAACATTTATTCTCTCACAATAAAACTGTCTGCAACCTAATTTTGACATATTCAAATCCATAAAACGTTTTCTTTTATGGTTTTTGCTTTTAGTGTCTTATTAAACTTTTTCCTTTCTCATCTATATTTTCTTCAAATGGTTTTCTAGTTTTACCTTTGTTATTTTCATTTTTAATCTATCTGGAAATTATTTTTATTAACTCTTTGGAGTATAATTCATTTTTACTTTTCTTCATGTTATAAACACATTTTTGGACACCCTTTATCAAACAAATCCCTTTCTACTGCTTCATGTTGTCTCCATTATCAAACAGGGAGTTCCTTACACATGGATATATTTCTGGACTTTCCAGACTCTTCTCTTGGTCTGTTTGTCTTTCTCTGACCCATTTCTATACTGTTTTAATTTCTTTGGCTTTGTAATATGTTGTAGTATATCGTGGTGTTGATTCTTTTTGAGAAATTTTCTTACTTCTGCAATCATTACTTTTTCCATGTGCATTTTTTTTTAATTAAAGTTTATTGAGGTGACAATGGTTAGTAAAGTTACATAAGTTTTAGGTGTATAATTCTGTAATACATCATCTATATATCACATTGTGTGTTCAACCACCCAGAGTCAGTTCTCTTTCCATCACCATATATTTGATTCTGTGTGCCTTTATCTGCCACCCTCCTCCCCCCTAATCCTCTGGTAACCACTAAACTATTATCTGTGTCTATGAGTTTTTGTTTTCTTTATTTGTTTGTCTTGTTCCTTTGTTGTTTTCAGTTTTATATACCACACATTAGTGAAATCATATGGTTCTAGACTTTCTGCCTGACTTGTTTCGCTTAGCATAATAATCTCAAAATCCATCCATGTTGTCACAAATGGCACTATTTCATCTTTTCTTATGGCAGAGTAGTATTCCATTGTGTATATATACTACATCTTCTTTATCTAATCATCTATCAAAGGACAATTTGGTTATTTCCATGTCTTGGCACTGTAAATAAAGCTGCAATGAACATCAGAGCACATATATCTTTATAGATAAATGTTTTCAGATTTTAAGAGAGGCAGTGAAGAAAAAGGAACCCTCATATACTGTTGGTGGGAATGCAGATTGATGCAGCTGCTATGGAAGGCAGTGTGGAGGTTCCTCAAAAAATTAAGAATAGAATTGCCATATGACCAAGCAGTCCTTCTCCTGGGTATCTACCCCAAAAATTTACATATATTTTATCACCAGATTATCTAATTTCACTTCCCCACCCCCCCCCAGATTTCAACAGAAGCTGCATTATATTTGGGGGCTAGTTTAGGGGAAATAGACCTATTTACAATATTAAATCATCATTTCTTGAGACAGATCTGGCATATCTCTCCACTATTTCAGCTGTTTTTATGTCCTTTAATTACATTTTAAAATTTTATCCCTGATTTTGTACATTTTTATCGGTTGATTCCAACATGCTCTACATTTTTGTTGTGCATGCTATCTTTTTTTCTCAATTACACTTTCTAATCAGTAAAATGCCAGTATAAAAATAATTATCGATGTGTACATGTTGGTCTTTTATCTAATAGTCTTTTATCTAACATATCTATTAGCTTATTGATTCCCTTGAGTTTTCTATAGGAAATATACATATATATATATATGGCTTTGGCCAACTTGTACCTCATCTTGGAAATTCTCAGTTTTCATACCAGTGGGTTTTAGGTAATAAAGCAGGAAAGGAGTTATAACTTAGATATGTGTATTAACTGGGAGGGAACAAAAAACACAAAACACTGCAGCAGGGCCTATAGTCACCAGTTAGTTAAGTATGATTTAGTCCAAGTTACTTAACTGTGGCTGTAAAATCAGGTCACTAGTTTAGATGATTTCTAAGGACTTGTTTGGTGCTGATGTTCTATAATCACCTCTCACTAGTCGTGAGAAGGTGAAATAGTGACACAAGATGCAGACTTGTCGTCCCCTAAAGACAGAGTCTATCCCAGTAATTAAGTAATTAAGAAGTCAGCAGCCTCCTCCCTTTCCTAATTTCCAATGCAAAGTCAATCCCTCTTCTCCCACCTTCAAGATCTCAGTGTCCCCATGCTGTCCTACAGCTGCTACAAACCCCCACTCAGTATTCACCTCAAGTCTGCTACCTGAACTCCAAGTGTAGACATTGCACCATCCTTCCTCCAGAAAACTTGGTCTATCTGTTGTCTTCTATTGCAGAAGTACTCTCCAGTTCTATGCCATGTGGAATGAATCTGGGAAATGTTTTCCTATGGAAGTATTTATACCTGAAATACTGGGGGTGCCAAAAAAATGTATACACATGACTCATATTCATCTTTTGTTATCAGTATATATTGAGTATTACAATTTTAATACAGTGTTGTTTTTTCCTTTCTTAAAATGTGTATACATGTTTTTGGTACCCTCTGTATATTTATGCATTAGCTCCCAAGGACAATGTTATTTTCACCAGACATAAAGTTTTAATCAAAATGTAAAGCTTCAGTCTACAGAAAAAGATAGTAGTAGAAATATATGCTTGGCCAGCCACCCTTCTGGAGAATTTTTAAATGATATCACACAGTCGATTCCTTTTTGCAATTGTGTAGCCTTTTATTCTTATGTGAAATTGACCTTCTGACCTTTCATAGAATATGTGCTCTGATTTCCCCAACAGTGGCTCAGGTATAGATTGAGATAGTCATACTTGATTAATCTCATTCATTCAACAAGGTTTCAGGCATCAGAAATTACTCTAGGTACCTATTAGGAGTTAGACTGTGTTTAAATTAAAAGTCAAACAACAGTTAAATTAACACGAGGAAATTATTTCTTAACCACTTTGAAAGTTCCGTATTTGAAGATCATTCCAGGGTGATGGCTAAAGTCCAAAGAATATAGAAAAAGCTTCTGGCAAAATAGATGTTCCACACCCAGCTTCAATCTCACTCTTGACCTTCACTCACATTGAAGAGTATTTGGCTGGATGTTTGTCACAATTGTAACATCCCTGCAAAGATGAGATGCATAAATCATGCTGCACTTTCATCAAAAAAGTGGGGAAAAAAAACACACACACAAAAAAAACAGGGTATGTTTTATCCTGATGGATTTTCCTAGCTTAAACCCAATTACTCTCATTCCTTTATCCTTACCTTTCCAAGAAATTCGTTCTTTATTTTTTTTTTTTTCATCTTTTCAAAACCTAGCTAGCTGCTTAACACCCCATGTGCAGCTAGTATTCAACCTTATCTCTTTGTAATTAGTGCTTGTGCACAGGGCAATTAATTAGCTAACAGCATTAGCACTTTTTTACCTCTCAAGGAACCAAACCAACAAAATGCTGAAGTCTAGAGGAAAAATCACTTCAGTGACTTAAATTAATTTTCTATAAGTCATCCTTAAGCTCTTAACAGAAACAACACTTTATGCTCTCACCTTCTTCCTACATTATGTAGTTGGGGTTGAAATTGGACAAGCTGCATAGGTATGTGTAATTGCTTATGAACTGACAGATTGGTGTAATACTTTAAAAGACTGCTCCCCCTCCAGTCTGTGATTTCAGAGCTTTCTCTAAAAACATCAATCTAGTCATATACTATCATTCATGCATGATGTATGTATGGGATATAGAGCATTTGCTAACAGACATATAACATTAATAGCGTCAGTGTAAGAACATCCAAACCTGTAAAGAATTTTTATGAGTTTATTTGAGCAAAACTGATTGATAACATACCGGCAAACGAGAGTTCAAATGCTCTGAAGAATGAGTTTGTCAGTTTTTTTTTTATACATTTGGAATTAAAAAGAGAATGTAAAGATTACATGAAGGTGGGAGAAAGCAAGGTACAGGAGAGTTAACAGGATGATGTGCTCCATTGAGGGTGGTTATGCCTCAGAGGGGTCTTAAAAAAGAGGATTACTCTGGCTTTTCAAAGGTGTGTTAAGCTGGATGCACAGAAACAATGAACTGGGCGTGCTTAAGGCAAAGATAAACATATTAGTAGACCTGAGGTGTGACTACCCATCATGACCTGCCCAGTCAGGAATTTATAATTAGATTACCCTGTGAGGTTACTTTTGGTCAGATTTACAACACAGTCCCATTTTCATCCACAATGGTTAAGATTAAATATTATTTATTGTGTGGCAAAAACTATGTATGTTAACCACTTTACACTTATTATTTAACTGGATCTTCATAATAATCCTGTAAGGTGGCTGCAGCTATCATCCTTTTAAGATAATTGTGGAAATTAGCTGCCAAGAGGCAAACTAATTTAGCTAGTAAGACCCTTAGCTATGAAATAGCAGAGCTGGAACTCAAAATTGGGCAGTCTGACTCCAAAGCTTATACTCTTAACAAAGTCTCCTCACTAACTTATAACTTACTGCCACACAAGGCTACTATGAAAGAAAAAAGAGGATCTATGTAAAGCAACTTCTCAGGGTGATCCGATCATAAATTCTTAACCGGGCAAGTCATGGTGGGTAGTCATGCCCCAGGCATATAAATTCTTTAGTCAGAGGTTTATCTTTGCCTTAAATAAGCCCTGTCCATTGTTTCTGTGAATCTAGGCTAACACACCTTGGAAATAAGCCATAAGCACCCTCAAGAGAGCACATTATCTTGTTACCCATCTTGTAATCCAGTCCTCAAGTTGCTTCCTCCTACTTCCATGTAACCTTCCTTACCTTCCCTCTTTAATTTCATATGCATAAAAGAAACTGCAAAACTTATTCTCTGGAGCATTTGAGATACTGCTCCCCAACATATATCATCAGTTTGGCTCAAATAAACTCTTATACAAATTCTCTAGAGGTCTGGACGTTTTCTTATGTCAACACCACATTAGCCAACATGGTAACAAGAACTTGGCCGAAGAAAGCAGAGAGTAAGGCCAAGGGAATCTGACAGGGACATACAGGCCTGTCCTCATAGGTCAAAAGGAAAATGGACAGTATTGCTGCGAGTCCTGTCTTCTAAGGCCTAGCATGGGTTGATCACTGAGTCAGGCAGTACAGATATTGCCTGGCAAAAGGAGAGAGAGAGCATAAAGAGAAACTGGGGAAATGCTGGGGAGGAACTCTCCTCACACGACCACTTGGAGATGAGAAAGACCCGATATGAGACCCATCTGTGGCACTTGTCCAATGCCCCTCTCAGATGATAATCAATAGATCCTGATTGTGGATGACAACCAGGAGTTCTTAAGTGAACTCTGCTGAGGAATGAGACATCATTTTGTCCTGTTAGCCATTTGGAAGTACAGCTATCATTCTCCCTGTTCTAAGGTCTTTCATTCTGCTTCACATCCATCCTAGACCCTGCCACTCATGTCTCACTCTCATTATTACCAGATGTCCCTAAAACTTAAGCACCAATCTTTCAGACATGAAGAGTCTCAGCCTTCTCACTTTCTTCACTATGGCAGCAATTCTGCAGAGCTGAGAACCAGGACTCTTGTGGAAGCTATAGAAGTAGAAGGTATCTCATAGAAATAATACCCAGGAACTTTCACCACACAAACAGTGCTGTTGGCATAGAAGTTGTTATTGTGTTTGACCCAGAGATGTTTCAGGTCAGTGGTATCATGAGGCTATTGTAAACAACCTCTCAGACAGAACATGCATGGGCCTGATTGTGCACAATTCTGAATGGCAACTAAAGGAATTCTCTAGGATGGAGGATGTGGTGCAATGAATATTCATATCAAAGATTCAGTAGTAACAAGGCTCAGAAAAGTGAGACCCCAGCCAATGGCTCCAGGTCAAGGATAATTTTAACGGAGCTTCCTCTCAAGAGCATGGACCAAAATCCTGTTTTGGTCTATATCTTCTATTCTACAACTTTAACATTCATTCCAAAGATAAGAATTTTTCTGAGGGGCCCATTTTGACTAAGTGTGATCAATTTATCTTGCACGTTGCTTTACTGGGGGATGACCATATGACATCCTGCAAATGGGATACAAGTTCTTTCTTTGAGAAAAGGTCTCCTATGTATCCCCCAGACACATCCATCACTTGCTAGCACCCAAGCGCATGAACACTAGTTGATGCAACATGAAGTCACTGTTCATGGACAAAGCCCTGTTCTTGCATTAGTTCTCGAATATACAAAGGTCACATTAATCTCAAAGGCCCATTCTGGAAAATGGAGAAGAACTAAGGACTGTTCTTGAGCCTAATTATGAACTCCATAATCAGCAAAACAAATAGGATGAATCACTTCATTAAGTAACTTCTGAATGAGAAGTACACCCTCTCCTTCCAGTGGTCTCTCTCCCTCTTGCTCTCTATCTTCCTCTCCCTCTATTTCTCTTCTGAACTTCAGTGGTGATTCTAATTTTCATAAGGTAAATTGGCCTATTATTCTCATAATCTCCCTTTTATTTCTGGACATTTGACATTGTAAAAAAGTTTAATAACTTCATTGAGATAGAATTTAACACACCATATGAGTACAGTTTATCAATTTAAAGTCTATAATTCAATGGTTTTAGTATAGGCACAGAGTTATGCAATCATTACCACTATCAATATTAGAACATTTTCATTACTTCAAAATGGAATTTTGTACCCATTATCAGTCATTCCCTATTTCTTCTTAACCAGCCACAAGCAGTCCTTAGTCTAATTTGTGTCACCTGGCATTTTTCTGTTTTGGGCATTTTATACAAATGAAATCCTACAGTATATGGTCTTTGATGATTCATTTCTTTCACTTAACATAATGATCTTAAGATTCATCCATGTTATAGTCTGTATCATTCATTCATTTTTATGGCCTGATACTATTTAATTATATGAATGTACTATATTTTGTTTATTTATCATTTGATGGATATTTAGTTTCTTTCCAGTTTGGGTCTGTTATGAATAGTGCTGCTATGAATATTTGTGTACAATTTCTTTTATGCACATATGTTTTCATTTCTCTTGGATATATACCTACAGGTGGAATTACTGGGTCATATGGTCATTCCACGTTTAACTTTTGGAAGAATTGCCAAACTGTTCTCCAAAGTTGCTTAACCGTTTTACATTTTCACCAATAATTAACGAGAATTCTAATTTCTCCACATCTTCACCAGTAGATGTTATTTTTTTGTCTTTTTGGTTATAGCCTATCTTTTTAATTTCTTGATATTCTTTCAAATGCAAAATATTTTAATTTTGATGAAGTCCAATTTATCTGTGTTCTTTTGTCGTATGTGCTTTTGATGTTATATCTAAGTAAGTTTTGCCAAACTCAAACTCACAAAGATTTACTCCCAAGTTTTCTCACAAGAGATTTTTAATTTTAGCTTTTGCATTTAAGTCTATAATCCATTTTGAGTTAATTTTGTTTGGTGTAAGGAAGAGGTCCAAATCTGTTCCTTTTTAGGTGGATATCCAGTGTTTCAGTGCCATTTGTTGAAAAAACAATTTTTCTCCCATTGAATTGCCTTGGTACCCTTGACAAAAATATATTGACCATAAATATAATGGTTTATATCTGGGTTCTACTTCTTTTCTAATTATCTATATGTCTATTCTTACATCAATATCACATAGCCTTTGTAGGAAATTTTGAGACTAGAATGGTGGAATCCTCTAGCTTTTCTCACTTTTAAGACTGTTTTAGCTATTCTGATATCCTTTCATTTCCATATGAATTTTAGGATCTGCTTGTCATTTCTACTAAAACTGGGATTATATGAAATCTGTAAATCAGTTTAAGTAGTTACCATCCTTACAATATTTGGCATTCCAATCCATAAACACAGGCTACCTTTCAATTTATTTACATCTTTCTTAATTTCTTTCAACAATGTTTTGTAGTTTTCATAGTACAAGTTTTGTACTTCTTTTGTTCAGTTAGTTCCTAAACATTTTATAGTTTTTGATACTAGCTATTGTAAGTGGAATTGAGTTTTAGATTATTCATGTTGGTATATAGAAATATAACTGATGTTTGTATGTTGATCTTATATCACTGAATTTGTTTATTAGGGTTAATAATTTTCTTGTGCATTTCTTAGAATATTCAGTACACAAGAAAATGTCATCTGCAAGTAGAGATAATTTAACTTCCTTTTTCAAATCTGGATGCCTTTGGTTTTCTTTCCCCCCTTATTATTCTGGCTAGAACTTCAAAGACAATGTTGAGTAGAAGTAGCAAGAGCAGGCACCCATGCCCTGCTTCTGATCTTAGCAGGAAAACACCCAGTCTTTGATTCTTAAGCATTATGTTAAATGTGGGGTTATCATAGATATCCTTTATCAAGTTGAGGAAGTCTCTTCTGTTCCTACTTTGTTGAATGTTTTTATCATGAAAGGGTGTCGGGTTTATCAAATGTTTTTTCTAAAAATATCGAAGTGGTTATTGTCCTTTATTTTTTGATATGGTGCATTACATTAAGTGGTTTTCACAGGTTGAACCAATCTTTCATTCCTGGGATAAATCCCATTTGATCATGGTGTATAATTTTTTTATATGCTGCTGGACTCAGTTTGCTGGTATTTTGTTGAGGATTTTACATCTATATTCATATATTTGTCTGTAGTCTTATTTTCTTGTGATATCTTTATCGGTTTTGGTTCCATGGTAATACAGGCCTCACGGATTGAATTGGGTTATTTGACTTTTTGCATGGACTCTCTTTATCCAACAATATTAGAACTCACAGGCAAAGTCAAACCGAAAGCCTTCCAAACTAGTAACACAATAAAGGTGTGATGAACTCAATTAATTTGGCTGCACAGTGAGCCTCTTCCGTTATAGTTTTCTACCAAATCCTGAGGAAATGGCTTAATTTCTCTCACGCACAAATTCTACTTTCTTCTCACTCAAAGGTTATAAAACTTTGAGTATCTTTGATTTTGTAAGTTTGTTTGGCAGGTTGATAATTTGTTTTGCATTGATTCAAATTCTAGCCCTCCTGAGATTTAGCGAAATTTATAAAAAGCCTTAAAATTTGCTATATATATTAAGATTTTCTATTATTTTATCTTAATGTTTTAATATAATAGGTATCAAAATGAATAAAAAACATTGTGATAAATAATCAAAATAAATTTAATTTCTTATTGAACATCCACATAATGAATGGAAAGTGTTGCAGCATTATAAAGGATGTTATAATAAAACATTCTTTAGTCATTCAAAAATATTTATTGAACACCTATTATGCCCAGACAAATAAAAGATAAATACTAGGTTGAAGCTATTTTTCCATATTGGTGACACGAGATAATTTCTATGATATATTCTTGTAAAAAACAAATCTACCAAATATATGTAGTCTGATCCATTTGATTTAAAAATGTATGTATAAAAAAGATACACACACACATACATACTTATACAATGCATATACAACACATACATATGTATTGTAATATCCAGATATTGGACTTAGAAGTAATGGTTTAATTATTTTTTTCATCATTGTTATTCCTGTATCTATCATTTAAAAGTAATTAAGTCAATAAGTGGAAACAATAGAACTTCAGGTGAGGAAAGAAAGAAGAAAGACTTTTAAAAGGTTCATCTTGAATGTGAATTGACTTTTTCTTAGTCTAGGGTGGCTATTGCCCCCACTTTTTCCAAAGTTTACCAGGGTCTGGTTCAATTTGAATTAAGGAGCATTGATTCTATTTATCTCTAGACACTGGTCTCTGCTCACTGATATAAAGAGATGCATGTGTAATTAGTATGGCCATTAAAGTATTCACTAGTGACTTGAAGATATGCACCCTATAGGAAAATATAAAGGCCTAAAGAATCCTCAAGAATAGGGTTCATCGAATTGCACTCTGAAGGCCAAATATGGGGTGCTGCCTGTTTTTGTAAATACAAATTTATTGGAACAAAGCCATGCTCACTCATTTTGTTGTCTATAGCTGCTTTCCTAACTGTAACAACAGAGTGGAGTAGTTGTGATAACTGTATGGCCTGCAAAGCCTAAAATATTTACCATCTGGCCTTTTACAGAACAAGTCTGCCAGTCCCTGGTCAAAGAACTCTACTACCTCTTTATATCCATCTGAAGGAATGAAGAAGATACTGGCCCCAACATCTGGAATTCAAGCTTGATATAGCAAGGGTCACTAACAATTACAGCTGATACAATATGAGAACAATCCTAAAGTAAACTGAGCTAATGTAGAATAGCGTTAACAGCCACTTAGACATTAGAAAAAATTTTTCTGGGGAAGGTGATTTCTGAGGCTAGTACCGAAAATAAGGAAACTTAGCAGAGACAGAGGTACTTCTGCAAGTAGAGAGAAAAAACAAGTAAAAGTACAGATGTAGAGTTTAAGCAGCATAGTACTCATTTCGCCTGTTTATCAAGAGGAATTAATATGGATATTATTCGTAGTCCATTGTGCATTGGCAAGGGGGGTTCTATTCCATGCAGTCCTTCAGAGATCCAGGCTCTTTCCACCTGTCGCTCTGTCTCCTTCAGGCCTTTAGCATTCTACTTATTCAGCTGGCAGAATGGGAAAGAACACCAATATACACCTAAGAATAGTGTACATAATGTGCATTAGGCATACATTCCATTTGCCACAACTCAAGCCTAAGGCCACATCTGATTGCAAAGAAGCTAGAAAGGAATTGTAGAACTTTGCCATATTGTCACATCACTTCTCTTTTCATTCTCATTCTGAAGGTCATAGGACTCAGGTTAATGTCACATTTTTATCCTTTTAAATTTTATCTGCTTTATCCACAGTGACTTCTCCTCTTATTTACTATAAACAATGTATCTTATTTAAAAATAAAATGACTGAAGCTGCCTCTAATTACTGTGGTAGTGAGATAAACCACACACAAATGAGAATTATTTTTCATGATTCAAAGCTTTTGATATCTTCCTTCAGCTAATAAACATAACACCATCCTCCATATTTTTCCCAGGAATTTCTGGGAAGAGTGGAATACCAGAATACTAAATACTAAAAATGCTCTGCCTGTAATTATAACACGAATTTGAGAGCTGTTCATTGTAGCCCATGAGACACATGAGAATAGAATCCTGGAATAAGCAAGAAGCAGTGAGGTATAAGGCGAAGGAGAAGAAGGGAAGTCCCCCCACATGGGTAGGCTAACAGACCATGAAGGGCCTCAGCTGATGGGAATTCCATTTGTCAGGGAAGTTCAAGAAATTATGTTGTTTGACATTGATCTTGATGAGGTTTTCTTCCCTGCACTGGATGGCATTACTTCCCAACATCCTCTTTTTTCTCAGTAAATACTTACCACGTAAACATTATTGTGAGTGGTATCTTCAGGACATGAGGAAAGACAAAGTTGCCTAGTATGGTGCAAACAAGCCAGCCTCAGGAACTGAGGGCCACCATCGAGAGATGGCAACACAGGGAACAGGCAGCTTCCACCAAGCCCCGCACAGGGAAAATGAACACTTTCCCCTGCCCCTCTCAGGAGTCATTGGAGAAGACACAACAGACTTCCCCAAGCACACTCCTTTAGGTTTCAAATTGTTTTACCTGTATCTTGCCAAAAAGGGCAGTTTCAGAAACTGAAGGACTTAAAACAAACGGGTTCTCACTGGGATATGCGTTACCTTTCCGTGTAACCCATCCTATGTACCAAATGATCTCCAGACCCTGGGAGGGCATATGTGGAGACTTGAAGTTTAATGCACCGCTAACCAAGTCCTAGGCACGGGGCTGAGTATAGTTTCTTGCTGGTATTAGATGATGTTGCAATAAAAAGTTTGTTTGCCATGATGTAAACCCCAGAATTGAGGGGAATCAGTACCTAGCAGACAGAAAATCAGACTCTGATTCTTTGGCTCCACTGAACTCTGGCACTCAATAGGAGGAAGACTTGCAGATACTGGGAACCACTGGCAAGACCTACTGTAGACCAAGCCACATGTGTGATGGTCACAGGCTTTGCAGAGACGGGCTATGAATGCTTATCAGAATCTAGTACCGAAAAGGAGGCTTGTGTTTGCCTCTTTCAGATAAAGAGAGCACCATCCTTTAAAAAATGAGAATTTCATGGAGGTGCTCACCGTCAAAATATCCAATTTGTTCTCTGGGAAAAATAAAAGCCTGAAGTATCAAAGGTCTAGGCAAGTTAAAATAGTTAAAAAGTCAAAATTCTGTGAAAACACACCAAAGACTGACTCTGTGTTGAATTTAAATCTAACTTTTTTTCACTGATTCCAAAAATCAGTAGGCTCTTATGATATCTCAAGATCATAGCTGTAGATAATACCATAACATTTGGGTTACTGTTATTAAGTAATCACAAGAATCTTTGCTCAGTACTTATTATTTGTCAGAAATCATGCTGAAGCCTTTAGATGTTTTGTCTTATTTAATAATCACACAAAACTTTTGAGTTTGACGTGAATATTAATATCCCATCTTTCAGAAGAAATGCTGACGTTCAAAGAAGTCAAGCAATATTCAAGGGAAAACTAAAAAGTTTCTTGACTTTAAAACCACTGTTCTTAATTAGTCTACCATGTCTCATGTAAGGCACTGGCCCCAATTGCAAGAATCTCAGAGTTCCTCCACTGAGACAGGACTCATACAGAAATGAGTATGAGAGTAATTCAGGCCTGAGGACTAAGGAATTATTGGTGCTGTAGGAGTTGAGATAAGATAGAAATGTGTTTGCTGACGAAGGCTAGAAATGTTTCATGAAACAGGAAGGACATAAGCTAGTCTCTGAGAGTTGACTGGAGTTTCTGTTTGCTGACTGTCTGATGAGTCATGGGCAGGTTAACGCCTCTACAGAATACTTCCTAAGGACCCATTATTTCACTAATTCTTATGAACAGACTATGAAATAAGAAGAGCAGGTTTTATGGTCTTAGCATTACAGATAAAAAGCCTAAGGCCAGGAAAGGACAGTGATTGCCTCTGGGTATCCTTGTGAGATAGTCAGCAGAGACAAAATTCAGGTCTTTGGAGTAAACCTCATCTATTTCTTCCCACCATTCTGCGGACACACGCACACGTGTACACACACGAACATGTACATATATATACACGACCTCAGACAAGTAGCCACACAGACAATACTGGATTTCAGCTGTAGACTCTGACTGGCCACCGGGCTCTGGCAGACATAGATACCATCCCGACAGATGTATTGTTATCCCCAACTGTGCCACAACTGAGCATTTGAAGTCTGCGTCTTTAGTATTTTCATTTATAAAAATTACAGTGAAAGCATCATTGGAGATGAAAGGGCAAATGTGATCACAGAAACTAATTAGGGAAAATTAATAATTCAAGACTGCAATAAAACTGTTTTAGAGGCAGGAGTGATCTGAAAATGATCCCTGAGCCTGAGACTACTCTCCTAAAGGAGATGTCTTCAAAGAGATAAAGATAATCGTCATGAACAAGGGCCTGGGAGATTCTGCTTGAAAAATTTCCAAGCACTAAATGAATGGTCTTTTAAGTGTTGATTAACTGTGGGTTGCTGCCATGTTACTTCCACTGTCTTGCCGTTATTTCACTGAGACCCTGAACTGGCTTTGTATTACCGTTTTATCTTCGGGGCGGTGCTCCATCTTTACATATTTGTATGTATCTGTTATTAGGAAAGGGATTATTTAGCAGGAATTTTTCCTGAATATCCTCTCACTTCAATTACTCAAGGGAGAATGGCCTGGAGTATGCACTATCAGCTTTCCAAAACTCTAGTGTTTACAAAACACCCTCAGTTCAGGTATATTTTTTCAGTTGTTAAATTTGCTGGTCGATCTGACTAGTAAAGAGAGAAGGTAGGTGTGGGGACTTAGGATATCTTTACAGAGGTAAGGCATTATTCTTGTCCGCATCAGGGAAGAACAATGCTTTTCAAAACACTTTTCTTTTCATGCAGTTCTTATAGTTCCATTGAAAGATCAGGACGACAGACACATTTACTGTCATTTGGCAAATGGCAATACAAGGAGTTAAAATAGGTTCAGAATTTACTTGAGGTGAAGTTGAGAGGAAATGGTGAAGATGGACTTGAACTTGGTTTCTGTTTCCTGGTCAAGTGTTCTTTCTATCTCACCAATCTGTACCCACCTATTGGCCTATAGTTTTCTTTTACAAGTAAGTCATTACTTTTATGCTTTGGGAGAGAAGCTTCCGAGTTCCCACAGGTTATTTCCCAGCGAATACCCTCTTTTTACCTTAAAGTCTTTCTTCACAAACTTTGGGACGTTTTACCATCTAGGAAAAAGTGAAGTATTATAGAGGATAGACAGGATTTAGTTGTGCCCCTGCCCCACATTTTAGATCCTCAATATGATTAAGCTGTTTCCCCCTCCTCTTGCCAATCCTGACCACAGGAGAGCATCCCATTAGCCACCCGCAGTGGGATAGTAAGTTACTCCACTTCTCAGAATCATTTGCATTCTAAAGTCAGTTACTCATTTAGGGGGGAAAAAAAAACAAAACAAAACAAAAAAAGACTTTGTCTAAAGATCAAGGAAATATCAACCATCAGTCATTTGTGTTTTGTCCTATATGTTAAGGATGAGGAATTTGCATGGAGTTTTTTTCTAAAATTACACCATAGATGAGGAAATTCAAGAATATCTATGGAAATTACATAAGGTTGAAAAGCTGATAAGAGTAAAAATGAGTTTAGAGGATAAAGGTAAATAAAGATACACACTTAGGAGCAGCAAACACTGATGGTTCTCTACCCAATGTCTATTTCCACTTTCTTTCTTAAAACAAAACAAAACAAATCTATAATATGTCTTTCTTTCAAGCATGTAGCCTTTTCCATGTTTCCATGATTTTCAAGGGAGACTGTCTATTCTGAATCCTGTTTGATCTAATCTAATGGTGGTCCCCCCTTCAGTGACTGGTTTAGTATTAAACATATAATACAATTCTATCTGATATTGGAGGAAGTCTCCTGGGCAAACGGAGTTGGGATGTTCTCAAAGTTTTTCCTCACCTCCTGAAGAGAGAAATTGGCAATGGGAAATGGACGTGCTACTGTAACCAAAACCTGAAAACATGGAAGCAGCTTTGAAACTGGGTAATGTATGGAGGCTGGAAGAGTCTTGAGATGGATGCTAGAAAAAGCCTCAATTGCTGTGAAAAGACTGTTCAGGGTGATTTTGGTAAGGGCCCAGAAAGAAAAGAGGAGAGCTGTAGAGAAAGCCTCGGTGTTCTTAGAGAATACCTAAGTAATCCTAAACAGAATGTGGATGGAAACATGGATGGTCAAGGCCATTCTGAATGAGGTCTCATATGGAAATGAGAATGTATTATTGGACAGTAGAGAAAAGCCCATTGTTATAAAGTGTTGTTACAAAGGACTTGACTGCATTGTGTTTTCTGGAAAGTAAAACTCATAGACCATGCATTGGACATTTAGCTGAAGTTATTTTTAAACAACATGTTGTTGGCCTGGCGGTGGGAGAAGTCGCACGCGTGCGGGCGCGCCAAGGGACTTGTGTCCCGCGAGGACTCCAGTCCCCGGCTGGAGCCGAAGGCCGCTGCTGCTGTTCCTGCTGTCGGCTGGGGCACTGCGGGGCTGGGAGGCAGAGGAGAGGCCGCGAACCCTTGAAGAGGAGTGTCACTTCTACGCGGGGGGGGGACAAGTGTACCCGGGAGAGGCATCCCGAGTTTCAGTATCCGACCACTCCCTGCACCTCAGCAAAGCTAAGATTTCCAAGCCAGCACCTTATTGGGAAGGAACAGCTGTGATAAATGGAGAATTTAAGGAGCTGAAGTTAACTGATTATCGTGGGAAATACCTGGTGTTTTTCTTCTACCCATTTGATTTCACTTTTCTGTGTCCTACTGAAAGTATCGCCTTTGGTGACAGAATTGAAGAATTCAGATCCATAAACACTGAAGTGGTAGCGTGCCCCGTTGATTCACACTTTACCCGTTTGGCCTGGATTAATACTCCTCGAAGACAAGGAGGTCTCGGATCAATAAGGATTCCACTTCTTTCAGATCTGACCCATCAAATCTCAAAGGACTATGGCGTGGATCTAGAGGACTCAGGCCACACTCTTAGAGGTCTCTTCATTATCGATGACAAAGGAATCCTGAGACAGATTACTCTGAATGACCTTCCTGTGGGTAGATCAGTGGATGAGACCCTTCGTTTGGTTCAAGCATTCCAGTATACCGACAAACATGGAGAAGTCTGCCCTGCTGGCTGGAAACCTGGTAGTGAAACAATAATCCCAGATCCAGCTGGAAAACTGAAGTATTTCATAAACTGAACTGAAAACTACTTGAGGTTATGATGCTTGAACATCCTCAATAAAGTACACCGTTTACTACTAAAAAAAAAAAAAGAAGAAAAAAAGTTGTAGGTGTGGCTTGGCTTCTCCTGACTGCTTATAGTAAAATACAAGAGGAGGAAAATGACTTAAAAATGGAAAAGTCAGTCCAAAAGAAAGCAGAACTTAGAGGCTTGGAAAATTCTCAACGTATCCATCCATATTATAAAGAGAAAGTGTGATCGGAAAAGAACACTAAGATTGCGGCCAAAGGATTTTTTAACAAGATGAGTAAGCCATCTCAACAGAATCCAAGAGCTATTGTTTAAGACAATTGATGAGGAGGTGTGACAACAGCATATGACAGAATAAGATGGCCCTCTTTCTTGTCCTCCCTTTTAGCAACAATAATTTGGCATCTATCCACAGATAAAAGTGCCTTTGTAGTAACTCTGGGATCCAGCACAACCTGCCAAAGGACCCCAGAGGAGTCTTGCCTACCCCTGCATTGAGTAATAGGCAGACAGAACTCAGTCCTTGCTGTAGAACATGCAGTGGCCTGGGAACTGGCTCCAATCCCTCTCAGTCATGGTCAGAGAACCCCTGGAAACAATGTTTTAGACAATCACCCACAGAAAACAAGCCTTTGTGATAGTCTGGGTTTCCAGAGGAAACGATCCAACACAGCACTGGAGCAAAATTACAAGTTTGGGCACAATAGTGAGAGTAAAAGGAATGACTTAACTTTACCCACATCAGCTGTCTCCCAAGGTGACACAGTTTAGGATCAACAGAGATCTGGGCCATGATTTCTCCCATGGGGGAAAGTGAGAAATACAACTGATTTCTGTGTATTGATTTTATAACTTGCAGCTTTATTGAATTTGATTAGTTCCAGCAGTTTTTTGGTTGAATATTTAGGATTTTCTGTCTATAAAATCATATCACTTGCAAATAACAGTAATTTTATTTCTTCTTTTCCTATTTGGATGCCTTTTATTTCATTGTCTTGTTTAATTGTACTAGGACTTCCAGTACTATGCTGAATACGAGTGGAGAGAGTGGGCAAGAATATGTCTTATTCCTGATCTTAAAAGAAAGTTCTTGCCATTGAGTATAATGTTAGCTATGGGTTTGTCATATGTGGTCTTTATTATGTTGCAGTATGTTCCTTCCATACCCAATTTGTTGAGGTTTTTAATCATGAAAGGATGTTGTATTTCATCAAATGTTTTTTCCTTGTCCCTTGTTACAATTTCGGCTTAAAGTCTATTTTATCTGATGTGACCATACTATCCAAAGTCATCTATAGACTCAAGGCAATCACTGTCAAAATTCCAATGACACATTTTACAGAAGTAGAAAAAACAATCTTAAAATTTGTATGGTGCCACAGAAGTCCCAAACAGCCAAAGCAGTCTGGAGGGCAAAAAGCAAAGTTGGACATCTATCCTAATCAAAACACTATGTTACTGGCATAAGAATAGACATACTTGTTAGAATGGCTATCGTCAGGAAAATAAGAGATAACAAGTGTTTGTTAGGATGTGAACAAAAGGGAACACTTATGCACTGTTGGTGGGATTGTAAATTGATGCAGCCACTGTGGAAAACAGAATGGAGGTTCCTCAACAAATTAAAAATACAACTGCCATATGATTCAACAATTCCACTTCTGTGTATTTAACCAAAGAAAACAAAACATTAATATGGAAAGGTATCTGCACTCCCATATTCATTGCAACAATAGCCAAGATATGGAAGCAACCTAAGTGCTTATCAATGGACAAAGGCATAAAGAAGATTATATATATATATATATATATACACATATATATGATGAAATATTATTCAGAAATTAAAAGAAGAAAAATCTTACATTTATAATGACATGGATGGACATGAAGGGCATTATGCTAAGTAAAATAAGTCAGAGAGAGCAAGACAAAAAACATAACCTCACTTACATGTGGAATCAAAAAAAAATTCATAGTTACAGAGAAGAGATAGGTGGTTGCCAGAAACAGGGGTGGGGGTAGACAAAATGGGAGAAGGAGGGCAAAAATTACAAAGTTCCAGTTACAGAATAAATAAATCATGGGGATATAATCTACAGTATAGTTAACAATACTGTATTGCACGTGATGTATAAGTTGCTAACAGAGTAAATCTTAAAAGTTCTCAACACAAGAACAAAAAATTTGTAACTATTGTGACAGATGTTAACTAGACAGATTGTGGTGATCATTTCACAATATATACAAATACGGATTAATTAACTATGTTGTACCCCTGAAAGTAATATAATGTTACATGTCAATTATACCTTACTAATTGAAAAAACTAAAAGGGAAGAGCCTTTGGAACCACAAAGAAGAGGAGCCCATGCCTAGCTCATTGTATACCTAAAGCTGACATCATTTTGGATTTCTTAAGTGAGACAGAAGATTTCCTTATTTTTTAAGCCAGTGATTCCAGGTTTCAATTCCTGACAGTGAGCATATCTAAACTAGTATCCTGCTGTTTTATAAGATTTAAAGATTCTTTCAATGGTGGGGCACAACACAATGACACTTGTTGTTACATACAACTATGTTACGTACAGGACTTTTTGTTACATACAGCTATGCACAGGAGAAGGCTGCCAGGCAGCACCACAGAGGGAGTTGCACTCCAGGGATAGGGTAGCAGCAAGCTGTAATATTATATTAAGGTGCAGTTCATGTATAACACGTGGTGTGGGGGTAGAGTTAGGTAGGTTTCTGGTTCTCTGCGGACTAATTTGAATAATTTCTTTGACCCAGGGGTAGGGTCTGTCTCTAGTTGTCAGGTACCTGGCCCCAAAGGAATTAGGCATTAGGGGTATAGAGACCCTGGAGTGTGAGAACCTGGTAAGGAAAGTGGTTTGGGTGTGGACTTAATCAGCTGCTCACAAAGGGGAACTGACCAGCCTCCTGCCAGTGCCCAAAAACTGGATCAAGACAACAAAATTGAAAAGCAAAAAAAAAAGAAAAGCAAGGTTGTATTATACCAGGTCAACCAAAGGGAGCAGCAGCTGCTGTCTTTCGCCTTTTACCTTTGAACAAGTTTCCCAAGGCAACTCCACATTTTCTTTACCTCCGGGAGACATAGGTATTCCAGGAAGGCCCTGAAGGTCATGGGTCCAAAGCATACACACACACACACACACACACACACACACACACACACCCCACATATGCCAGTGTTAACCGAAAAATAAAAGGCCAAAGTGAGAATCAACTAGCATTTACTTGAGATCCAAGAGCATAGCTATTCGGAAAGCACTGATATTTAGGCAGAAACCCAAATATTGTTCTGATTAGGGGTTGAAGGTAAGGGGTATTTATGAGAAAAGGAAGGGGAATTACATGAATAGAAGAAAGGAATGTCTATGGGTGTTAAGTGGAGGCAGGGATTTCCATAGATACAGATAAACTAACATAGTCATGCTAATTCTAAAGAATGTCTTTAATTTTCAGTCCTGTAGTCAGAATACCTGCTTTCCTGTTAGCTTTGCAAACAGTTGTTTGGAATATAATGCTGCTTTTGGTCCAAAGTTTGTTTTGCCCAGTGTTAAATTTCCAGACCTTTGAGGAGTAAAATGTGCAAGGCAACTCTGCCTCCATTTTGAAGTGGTTCCGTTTATACTATTTTTTACACCAGTCACTTTCCAGGGACGAATCTCTTGAACAGTTGGTATCCAGAAGTCACCCTTTCTGCCCACTTTAGAGCATGTCAGGAGGCAATACAAAGAGAATCCATACTTAACATTGCTGAAAATGAAAATGCAATCTGAGATCCAGATGCCTAGAGCTAAAGAAACAGGTCCAGGCTCAGCATGGACTGGCACCGCCAGTAAAATGGAGCTACATAAATCCACCACCCTTCAATAAGTCCGAAATCCTGGCTTTCTGAAGCTGATTTTCAAAGCTAGCTTCTGAAACATAAAGGAAACTCTCGTTTTTATTGGAAGATTAAGGTAAGAGATAAATTCAAAACCTCCTAAACCCTCCCTGAGGTGTAGACACTTAGGAGAGAGATTACATCAAAAAAGCTGGGCACTGAACTATGAGAAATAGGAATGGGTGTATCAATGGAAAAAAATCAAGGATGATTTTCCCCAATGCTTCCTGAAGCTTAGATCTTATAGGCTATGGGATTACCTTTTCAAACTGGTTTAAACTCTCTTGGAATAATCATTCAAATTCAGGTTGCTGGAAAGCAAAGATAAAAACTCCACCTACAGAGATCCTAAGAATCCAGTGAGACTAAGAGTGTCATTGTTCTCATTGCCTGCTTCACGTAGCATTTCAGAATTTGTGTGTGCTGCTGAGATGGGCCCTATACACTAATAATATGACAACTAAGCTCCTTCTCTGAGTACCTTATAATACATGGTAGACAATCTCCCAGGCAAAATCAATTAGGAAAAGTTTACTGAATACAATGTCCCCAGCCCCAGTACATAGTGAAATGATATCAGTGGAACTACGTGGCCCAGCCTGTTCTCTGGCTAGGTCATGAGAAGGTCATTAGTTACAGCAGCATCATGTCACCCAGGTAGGAACCTTCCTCTGAATACCAGGGTGCCCCCTAGGTTCTTCCAATGCACCTTGTGTTTCTCTCATCACACACTTACACAACTGATCGTTGCCTCTTGGGTTTCCTGTAGGCACTCAGTGTAGTGTCCTGAACTGGCAGCATGTCTCTCTTTCTGCTACCCTTTGATCACTGTATACTAGGGGTGCCAAAAAAAGGTACACATTTTAAGAGATGTTATCTATGTATTACTTTTTGAAATTCAATTGAATTACAGTAGCAATGTGTAGTATGACATTCGCTCAAAAGATGGTGTTAATCAAATGAATGCTAGCGTCATTCATTGCATTACAATTTTAATACAGTTTTTTTCCTTTCTTAAAATGTGTGTACACATTTTTTTTTTTTTTTTTTTTTTTTTGGCACCCTCTGTATATTTAGTGATATGTGCAAGGGAGCCGAGTGTCTGGCTTTGTTTAGGAGTCAAAGAGGGTTTAGTCAGTTATGACTAAAGGTAGATATTTATAACAAAGAAATAGAATAGAGCTTTTGGGTTTTTGAAGGCACAGGAACTTGACTATATCAGCATTTATTCATTCTCTCATTCACTCTTTAGTTCATCTCTTTAAATTCACTCTTTAGTTCATCGTTTACTGAGCATGTACTGAGCATGATGCTGCTTTATTGACTACAAAATCTAGCAAAGTCTGCTTTGACATTGAACAAATAACAAGGAAGATATGTGATAGGTAAAGGGAAGAACAAACAAAGTGCTAAGGGGACATCATATTGATGAATGCAGAGTATCACATTAAACAAGCAAAAAATAATGTACCAGATATCTGGAAACAAAAAGAGGAGATTTGAAGAAAATTTAAAAAATTAATCACAAATTCTAAACAAGTGAGGAGGTCATAAAGACTACTTGGGCGTATTATACTACGTCAGTTTGTAGAAATTGGCAGCGTTTAAGTACAAAGAAGATGAGAAACTTCCAGAAGCCACTTTTCAAGCAAACTTAGATTCTATTCTACATTTGTTTTCCCATTTATAATTTAGGAAAGGTCACAAAGGGAAATTCCAGGAATCCTTGTAGCGCTTATTTTTCTTGAGCCATAGGATTGGGCTTGTCATCCTGCCTGGACACTGCACTTATCATGGAAGGGGAGTTGATCCACCAAAGGGAAAGAATTGGGTTCAGGTGATCTGGACTCCACTTGCCTCTGAAATATGTTGACTGTGTGATTTCAAACTTTGTCTTTTTGGATCCTGGTTTTCTTCACTATAAAATGGACAATCCCTGTCCTGCATCACTCTGCAGGGAATTCTTTCTTTTTTTTTCCTTTTTTTAAATTAGTTTCAGGTGCACAAAACAATGTAATAGATATTCATCATTATTCATCATTTATATAACTCACACAGTGACAACCCCCCTCACCCCATCCACTACCCCTCTGACATCGCACACAGCTATTAATTACATTTTCACTCTCTCTCTACTCCTAATGCTGTATTCTGCTTCTTGTGGAGATATATATATATATATATATATATATATATATATATATATATATATATATATATATATAATTGTAGTTGACATTCATTATTGTTCAGCTTCAGCTTCAGGTGTACAGTGCAGTGATCAGGCATCTACATCATCCCTGAGGCGGTCTCCCTAATGAGACAAGTGTCCACAGATACCCAACAAAATCTTTACAACATTATTGATTACATTCCCCAAATTGACTTCTGTATCCCCTTGGTCATCTTGTGGTTACTGACTGCTTTCTAATCCCCTCACTTTCCCCTTTATCCCCACCCCACCTCCCATCTAGCAACCCTCAGTTTTTACTCTATGTCTCTGAGATTGTTTCTGATTAGTTTATTCATTTATTCTTTTCTTTAGATTCCACATATAAGTGAGATCATATGGTATTTGTGTTTCTCTGTCTGACTTATTTCACTTAACATAATGTTCTCTAGGTCTGTCCATATTGTTGCAAATGGTAAGATTTCATTCTTCCTTATGGCGTCGTAATACTCCACTGTGTAAATGTATCAGTTTCTTAATCCAGTCATCTACCGATGGGCATTTCTGTTGTTTCCATGTCTTGGCTATTGTGTATAGTGCTGCAATAAACATAGGAGTGCATAAAGATTTTTGAATTAGAGTTTTGGATTTCTCCAGATAGATACCTAGGAATGGAATTGCTGGGTCATAAGGTAGTTCCATTTTCAGATTTTTGAGATACTTCCATACTGTTTTCCGTAGTGGCTGCACCAATCTGCAATCCTACCAACAGTGCACAAGGGTTCCCTTTTCTCCACATCCTCACCAGCACTTGTTGTTTGTTGATTTATTGATGACAGCCATTTTGACTGGGGTGAGGTGGTATCTCATGGTGGTTTTTATTTGCATTTTTCTAATGATTAGTGAAGTTGAGCATTTCTTCATATGTCTTTGCCATCTCTATGTCCTCTTTAGAAAAATGTCTCTTTATGTGCTCTGCCTATTTTTTAATTGGATTCTTTGTATTTTTGGAATTGAGTGAGTTTTTTATAAATTTTGGATATTAATTCCTTATCAGATATATCATTGGCAAATATCTTCTCCTATTCAGTAGGATCCCTTTTGTTTTATTGATGGTTTCCTTTGTTGTGAAAAGAAACTTTTTAGTCTGATATAATCCCACATGTTTATTTTTTCTCTTCCTTTGCCTGAGGGTATATATCAGTAAAAATCTTACTCCGGTAATGTCTGTAAACTTTCTTTCTATATTTTCTTCTAGGAATTTTATGGTTTCAGATATTACATTTAAGTCTTTAATTCATTTTAAATTTATTCTTGTATATGACGTAAGGAGGTGGTCCAGCTTCATTTTTTTGCATGTGTCTTCCGGGTTTCCTGGCACGATTTATTGAATAGACAGTTTCAACTCCACCATAAATTCTTGCTTCCATTATCGTAGATTAAATGACCATATAGGTATGGATTTATTTCTGGGCTCTCTATTCTTTTCCATTGATCTATGTGTCTGTTTTTTATGCCAGTACCATGCATGCTGTTTTGATTACTGTAGCCTTGTAGTATAATTTGATGTCAGGTATCATTTTGCCACCAATTGTTCTTATTTCTCAAGATTGCCAAGGCTATCCGGGGTTTTTTTATGGTTCCATATAAATTTTAGGATTGTATGTACTATTTCTGTGAAAAATATCCTTGGTAGTTTGATAGGAATTGCGTTGAATCCCTGTATTGCCTTAGGCAGTATGGACATTTTAAGGATACTAATTCTTCCTGTCCATGAGCATGGTATGTGTTTCCATCTATTTGTATCTTCTTTAATTTCTCTCTTCAGTGTCTTATAATTTTCTGAGTACAGATCTTTAATTTCTTTGGTTAAATTTATTCCCAGGTATTTTATAGTCTTTGAAGCAATTGTAATTGGGACTGTATTCTTAATTTCTCCTTCTGATATTTTATTATTGGTATATACAAATGCAGCTGATTTCTGAATATTAATTTTGTATCCTGCTACTTTACTAAATTCATCTATCAGCTCTAATAGTTTCTTGGTGGAGTCTTTAGGGCTCTCTCTATATAGTATCATATCATCTGCATATAATGACAATTTTACTTCCTCCTTACCGATTTGGATGCCTGTTATTTATTTTTCTTGTCAGATTGCTGTGGCTAGAACTTCCAGAAGTATATGTTGAATAGAAGTGGAGAAAGTGGGCAACCTTGCCTTGTTCCTGATCTTAAGGGGAATAGTTTTAGCTTTTCCCATTGAGTATGATGTTAGCTGTGGTTTTATCATATATGGTCTTTGTTGTGTGGAGATATGGTCCCTCTATTCCCACTTTCTTAAGAGTTTATAGCATAAAAGGCTGCTGGATTTTGTCAAATGCTTTTTCTGCATCTGTTGATATCATATGATTTTTATTTTTCATTTTGTTAATGCGATGTATCACATTAACTTATTTGCAGATGTTGAACCACCATGGATACCAGAAATGAATCCCACTTGATCATGGTGTATGATCTTTTTAATGTATTGCTGAATTCTGTTTGCTAATCTTTTGTTGAGGATTTTTGCATCTATGTTCATTAGGGATATCGGACTGTAGTTTTCTTTTTTTGCAATGTCTTTGTCTGATTTGGGGATCAGGGTGATAGTGGCCTCATAAAAGTGTTTGGGAACCTCCCCTCCTTCTGGATTTTTTTGAATAGTTTGAGGAGGATAGGTGATAATTCTTTTTAGACTGTTTTGTAAAATTCACCTGTAAAGCCATCTGGTCCAGGGCTTTTGTTTGTTGGGATTTTGTTGATTACTGATTCAATTTCCCTGGTGGTAATCAGTCTATTCAGGTTTTCCATTTCTTCTTGAGTTAGCCTTGGAAGGTTGTATGCTTCTAGAAAAATGTCCATTTCTTCCAGATTGTCTAATTTGTTGGCATATAGTTGCTCATAGTAATTTCTTAAAATTTTTGTATTTCTGTGATGTCTTTGTCACTTCTCCTCTTTCATTTCTGATTTTATTAATTTGGGTCCTCACTCGCTTATTTTTGATGAATCTGGCTAAAGGTTGGTCGATTTTGTTTATCTTCTTTAAAATTAGAATCTAACGTCGATCTTTTGTATTGTTTTTTTTATCTCTGTTTCATTTATCTCCACTCTGATCTTTATTACCTCCTTCCTTGTACTCCTTTTGGGCTTATTTTGCTGTTCTTTTTCCAGATGCCTTCAAGTAAAGATAAAGTGTTGATTAGTGATTTTTCTTGCCTCTTTAGGTAGTCCTGCATTGCTAAGAATTTCCCTCTTAGGTCTGCTTTCGCAGCATCCCATAGATTTTGGGTCATCGTGTTTTCATTTTCGTTGTGTCGAGATACCTTTTGATTTCTTCCTTGATCTCTTGGTTGACCCATTCATTATTTAGTAAGAAGTTATTCAGCCTCCATGAATTGGTGTGTCTTCCAGTTTTTTTTTCCTGTAGTTGGTTTCTAATTTCATAGCACTGTGGTCACAGAAGACAATTGGTATGATTTCAATTTTCTTAAATTTATCAAGACTTGTTTTGTGGCCTAACATGTGGTCTATCTTGGAAAATGTTCCATGTGTGCTTGAGAAGAACGTGTATTCTGCAGCTTTGGGGTGAAATGCTCTGAAAATATCGATTAAATCCAAGTGGTCCAATGTGTCATTTAAGGCTGTTGTTTCCATATTGATTTTCTGTCTGGAAGACCTGTCCCTTGTTGTCAGAGTTGTGTTGAAGTCCCCTACTATGATAGTGTTACTGTTGATCTCTGTCTTTATGTCAGTCAATATCTGTTTTATATATTTAGGTGCTCCTATGTTGGGTGCATAGATGTTTACTAGGGTTATGTCCTCTTGTTGGAACGATCCCTTTTTTATTATGTAGTGCCCATCTTTTCCTTTAAACATATTCTTCATCTTAAAGTCCATTTTGTCAGATATAAGTATTGCAACTCCAGCTTTCTTTTTTCTCATTTCCATTTGCATGAAATATATTACTCCAACCCTTCACTTTCAGTCTGTGTGTGTCTTTTATCTGAGGTGAGTCTCTTGTATACAGCATATACATGGGTCTTCCTTTCTTCTCCAATCAGCCACCCTATGTCTTTTGATTGGAGTATTTAATCTGTTTACATTTAAAGTGATTATTGATAGTACATAGTTATTGCCATTTTGTTATTTGTATTTCTGGTCTTCATTAGTTAGGTTGTTTCATCTTTCCTCTGTATACAGAAGCCCTTTTAACATTTCCTGCATTGCTGGCTTGGTGGTAATGAATTCCTTTAGCTCATTCTTTTGTGGGAAGCTCTTTATCTCTCCTTCAATTTTAAATGATAGCCTTGCTGGGTAAAGCAATCTTGGTTGTAGGCCTTTGTTTTTCCTCACTTTGAGTATCTCCTGCCATTCCCTCCTGGCCTGCAAATTTTCTGTAGAAAAGTTATTTGATAGTCTTCTAGGAGTTCCCTTGTATGTAACCCATTGTCTTTCTCTTGCTGCTTTTAGGATTCTCTCTTCGTCTTTAACCTTTGCCATTTTAACTATAATGTGTCTTGGTGTGGGCCTGTTTGGGTTCATCTTGGTTGGAACTCTCTGCACTCCCTGGCTTGTATGTTGGTTTCCTCACCAGGTTAGGGAAGTTTTCAGTCATTATTACTTCAAATATCTCAATCCCTTGCTCCCTCTTTTCACCTTCTGGTATGCCTCTGATGCACATGTTGTTGCTCTTGATGTTATCCCAGAGGTCTCTTACACCATTTTCATGTTATTCATTCTTTTTTCTTTTTGTTCCTCTTGGGTGATATCTGCTAACTTGTCTTCTAAATCTCTGATTTGATCCTCTGCCTCATTTAACCTGCTGGTAATTCCTTCAAGTGTGTTCTTTATTTCAGTTATTGTATTCTTCAGTTTTAACTGGTTGTTCTTTATGATTTCTCTATCCTTCCTTATGTCATCACTAAGCTCGTTAAACATTCTTATCATCAGTGTTCTGAACTCTGTCTCTGATCGGTTGGTTACCTGTATTTCATTTGGTTCCAATTCTGGAGGTTTCTTCTGTTCTTTTATTTGGGACATGTTTCTTTGTTTCCCCATTCTGGCTGACTCTCTGTTTGCTTCAATGTATTCGTTAGATTCCCCTAGGGTTCACAGTCTTTGCTGGGTGGTCTTGCGTAGTGTGTGTCCTTTATATTTGACTTGCACCATGTCCATGTTCTCCTGTGCACGTGCTCCAAAGGTGACCCTTGTGTTGTGTGTGTTCTCCTGTTAAAGTTGAGCTTCAATTGCTTTTGGCTTGTCAGTAGGTGGGATTGACTCGCAGACTGTCTAGTTGTGAGAATTGGCTATGCACACAGTGGATGAGCTGCTGCATGAGGGTTGACCGCCCAGATGAGGCTTGACCCCTATGCGCTCTTGTGCCTGTAGAGAATTCCCTCCTGGTGTGTCACTTGTTGGTCAAACCCGGTAATACTCTGGTTTGGTCTGCAGTTGGTCTTTGGGTGTGTTGTAGAGCCCTGGTGTAGGTCAATTTCAGAACAAAACAAATCAACAAACACAACAACAACAACAAAAACAAATGCTCTCACATGTAAAAACAACCAATAACCCACACTCAACACAGGCAAAACTATCAAAAATACACACACACACGCACACACACACACACACACACACACACACAGGCAAAAAAAAGTTAATACAGAAAAATGGAAAGAGAGAGGATTAGTATGGCAGGAAAGAGAAAAAAGAAAAGGAGAGAGAAAGGGGATTTTATATATACATATATATATATATATATATATATATATATATATATATATATATGCTAAAAATGATAGTAATACAAAAAAAAAAAAAGAGGCAGCACCACTCTTGCCTTAAGCCCCCAAACAATCTCCAGGTTGTCCTCTATTGTACAAAGAGTCCTCTGTGTCTTGTGGAGGCAGATCTGGCCATCTGGCACCCAGAGTTGGCACTGCAGGTCTAGATGAGTGGGGCTATGAGGTGTGGTTGGTAGTTTCTACAAAGTCAGTGCAGTTTCTGCTCTGGCCTGCACATACGCGTGCTGAGAGCGCCACAGCAACCACTGGGACATGGGCTTCTTCCCTGTGCACAGGTCTGCTAAGTCTTAGGGCACTTCCTCTGTGGGGGGGTGTGGAGGGCTCGAGATTTCTGAGCTGCTGAAAGAGCAGAGCTGCCTCTGCCCCTTGCTATTAACCCCTGTGTGTGTCTCTGCAGCTGTAATTGTCCTGTCACAGCAGCAGCCCAGAAAAGGTGGGGGCTGGGAAGGGAGGTGTCTGCCATCTCCCAGCCCAGCAGTGTCACACTCTTCCCAGCCTGTTTCCTAGGTCCCAGTTGCAAAGCAGCTTTTTCCAGATACTGAGCTCTACAGCTCCTCTGTCATCTGACATACTCTTCAGTTCAGGGACCAGCTTGAGGCTCTGGAAGGGCAGGGGTAGGACTGCTGTGGGAGAGCGGGGGAAGGGGCCCAGGTACGGCTTTTGCTTTTTGTTTGACCTAGAGCCCAGCTGGAGGTCTCAGATGAGGTTACCACCTCAAACACGGGATAAGCTGCTCTCTCCTCAGGAGACATCAGCTGTGGGAAGCAGAGAAAGAGCCCACCTCCTGGCTCTTGTGATCTCTGTTCTGGGTCTAGGTGCCCCCGAGTCTCCCCAGCCATGGATGCGTTCCTTCCACACCGCTCCCTTCCCTCTTCCCCTGCTCCCCCGGTTTGCCCATCTTCGAGTAGTCCTCCTATGAGCCTCTTAGTTGTTCTGTGTGATGAGCAGAGAGTCCTTTGATGGGTTATAGATGTTCAATTTATGGTAAGTTTTAGAGGAGAACTCAAGAAGACCACCTCGCTGCCTCCATTTCTATCCTCTGCAGGGAATTCTGCGTGTCCCTTGTTGTGGGTCAGGGCATCAATTTGAGAAGGAAGTATAATAACTTGACTAACCTCTATAGTCTGTCTCTGATTCTGTCATTTTCAGAGCTATATCCTAATGTATAAAAATATTGAGAAAACCTGAAAAATTAACCTAGTGCTAGGAATTGCTGGTATTGGTATCTCTTTGTAAATGCCCTTTGATGGACAAGAGTGATTCTAAATCTTCGTTGAGTGTAGTTTTGACTGAACTGTAAACTTCAAAATCAAATAAGCTGCTATAACCCTTAAATCCAAGCAGTATAAGGAGTAAATTTCATGGGAATTGGAGACAGCCTCACAATTCACATTAGCCCAAGAATACTGCATTGAGCAAAACCCCCTGTCTGAACGTTGGCCTTTACCTTCTTCTCCACTTGCAAGCCTAATACTTTTGAAAAATCAAAGAATTTAATTTTATTAGATATCCATCATACGTAAGCTCACCCAACTTCAATGTTATGGTTGTAACAAAAGGTTCTGCTATTTCTTTGGGGTTGCTGCCCATTTGTTAAGGATGACAGGTTTCAACAGGTACCACAGGCAATGTTAAAAATGCCCATAGGTAGCATGATATAGGAGTGGCAGGGAAAGTTCTCATGTCACCCTATGTCAAGAATCTCTCCCTTTACCAATTTGTAGGTGGCCTCAAAGTTGGGGGTGAAGGCATTTTTCTCCTGCAAATATGCATGTATGTCACCTGAATGAGGAAGGGAGGGATGGCAAATTGCCCCTTTTCCTTTAATATCATCATGATTCTGATTGACATGATGTCTAGACATCTCCTTGGAAAGCGTTCTATAGAATCTGAAGGCTTGTAGCATAGGGTGGGGTAGAGGACTGGCCCATGCCACTTTACAGTTACCCTAAGAAGGGGAGGCTCACCTAGGGAAACTACTAATAGGGCTCCAGCCAGCAGTATAAGGAGTCCACAGTGAAGGGAAGAAGAGTTGCAGAGAGAAGGAACGAGAGCAATATTGGAGCTAGTGCCAGGAGAAGTTGCAGAGGAGGTCAGATTACAAAAAGCCTGTACTAGTTTCCTGGGACTTCTGTAACTAATTGTCTATTAAATTGGGTAGCTTAAATCAACAGATATTTATTCTCTCACAGTTATGTGAGCTAGAAGTGTGAAATCAGCTTGTAGGCAGGACCATCCTCCTCTGAAGGCTGTAGGGAAGTATTGTTTCCTTGCCTTTTCTTATCTTCTGATGGTTGCCAACAATTTTTGACCTTCCTTGGCTTGTGGCAGCATAATGCCAATCTCTGTCTCCATCTTCACGTGGCATTCTTCCCTCTGTGTGCCTGTGTCTCTATATTCAAATTTTTTCTTATAAAGATACCAGGTCATACTGGATTTAGGGCCTACCCCTAATTCACTATGAACTCAACTTGATTACATCTGCAAAGACCCTATTTCCAAATAAGTTCACATTCTCAGGTTCTGGGTGGACTTGAGTTCTGTGGAAGCACTGTTCAACTCAATACAGGGGCGGAATGTCCAGTTAAGAAGTTGGGGCTTCAAACAGTAGGCATATACCTGACTGCTTTGAATGTGATTGTTCACTTAACTACCACAGTTTTCTTCCAGGGGATGACAATATAAATGGACGTCATGCTTACTAATCTCAAGCCTAGGAATACTCATGCAGATATTTATCTGCCAACTATAAATAAGTTTCGTGTGGGAGGGAATGATGCAGAATACAAATTGCTTGTCTAAAATGTGAGCAGGTGGCAGAGAAGAGAAAGGTATATGTGGGGCGGGGAGGGATGTTCTGGAAAATCTGGATGTTGCCTATGGCATCCCCCATACCAGTGCTCAGTGTGTCTCTGCAGTTCTGGTGGGATGCCCAGCATCTGTCTTGATTTCTCTTCTCTCAGTGTCTGGATTTCAGCTTTTCCCTGCTCATGGCAGCATTCTTGACCAATAATAGCTTAAGGTATCTCCCTCCACAGTGCCTGTGTGTTCTAATAGGGACACTTAGAGATCCCAAAGTCATGATGAGCCAAAGGAAGTAATATCTTATTGGCAAAGTAGGAATATGGGGAGGTATTTTAACCATGCTGCCTTCCATTTTATCTTCAAATGAGTCTACAGGATGGCTGCTTGTTTTACTTATCTATAAAAATAGCTTTGATATCACTCTTCTCTCCTTTCTTGCATTTAGTAGAGTGAATCAGCTCTGTAGGAAGGTACAGGTTGCTTCGGAGGCCAAAGAATATGACATGCTCTAGGAGTGGAAAACACCAGCCAGGAGCCTCAGTATGTGAGATAATTTATTGCATGTGGAATCCTCAATACACAGTAATTCAGGAATTGGTGGTGTGCTGGTATCAGTGTTCAATGCCTTGTGAGTTTTCCCATCCATCTGGATGACTTCTCTTGGCACTAATCCCACACTGGGGGTGGAGGTAGGGTGAGGTGACAGATCATGTCCCTACCAGTTGTCAACACAGAAATAGGAAAAGTGAAAGATAAGAGCAGGCTCAGGTCTGGTGGGGAACAGGGCAGAAGAAGGAATTTAAATGCAGAGGGAAACAGGGCCAATACCATATCACCACAGCGAGAGCCATGGAATGTGAGCAAAGTAAGCTCAAGAGTCAGAGCCTGTGGGCAGTCAGCAGGGTTTGCGGAGAGGCAAGGTGGGAAGAGAAGGAAAGTGAGCCAGCAGTGCCCACAGGACTCACAGAACTTGGCACTACAGGGTCTCTGTGGGGGGCTGGAGCCCTGATCCTCTCTCCTCAACAGACTTAAAGGTACACATCTGAATCCCCAGAGAATTCCCAAACATGAGCCATTCTGGACAAGAACTGGATGGATGTGGAGCTCTGGTCTGAGTTATTTGGAAGGGGAGTTGGGATTCCTCAGAAAGCTCTTATCCCAAATTAAAAGGAAATTAGATCCTGGTGGTCAAGACATTAGGATTTCATTCTGTTCTGCATTTTGCAACATTTATTCTTATCATCAGCAGTGAAATGGAGGGTCCTCATGATTCCAATTTGATTTAAACCGTAGTTTTCAGTCATTTGTTTTCCTTCTCTCTCTCAGCACACTACGTTACCTGACCTCAGTGTCTCACCTTGATGATTGTTGGCCCCGAGGCAGCAGAAGATCATAGCCTGGTTCTGACTAATGGTCACAAGGTTTAAGCCCCCGCCAGGGTAAAGATAACATCTTAAGTCATCTTTCAGCTCTTGATTCCTAAAGCAGGACTACCCCCTTGGATACCTCCCCTTGAAATTGGTTCTGGATGCCAGAGCTGACCTTTGAATTGTCCTCAAGACCTGAAGAAATGATTTATTACCCTGGTCTCACCCCTGACCAGTCAGCTCCTAACAAAACCCCATGGTGTCTTGTGATTTTGTCCTATATAATTTGTAACCTACACTCCATCAGCAAGTCAGATCTTTCAGAGCAGGAGCTTGCCTATCTCTGGATTGGCCGCCTCCAATAAACTAATCCCTTTCTTTACTGCAAACTCCTGATCGTGCATGTTTTTGTTTTGTTTTTTGGGGGCCAGAGCATGCAGACAGATAAATGTAATTCTTGGAGTTTGGTAACAGCTGTTTAAGCTTCTCTCCTCTTTTGATATCATGGCCTTCACTTAGACCACTATTTCACCATCTGCCCACTATGCTCACTTGGTGAATTCTTAACTAATCTCAAATGACTCAGCCACCCACTCACTTCCAACTGTCATCCATTTGAGATCCAAGTTACTTACCTGAGCGAGCCTGGGAAGACAACCACATCCCAAGGGCACCTTAACGGAGGGCCTTCTCTAGTGAGACCCTCCCTTAATGTGCCCTCGGGACATTTGTCTGGCATTGTCGGCAAAGTCAATGAGAAAGAAAGGTTAAATTGAGTTACCACCCCCCACTTGAGTCACACCCATACACAGCCCTAACATAAACCTTTGCATCATTCAATCGTTCTATCTTAATTCCAATTTTGGAAATATCTTTCCACAAAATCCTTTTTCCTTTCCCTTAGTGTGAAATTGATCTTGGCCTACATTGTCACCCATAGATCATGGTCCTGATGTTTGGTTGCAATTTAGAATCACCTTAAGGAGCATTAAAAATTAATTCTCAGAACAGAGATTTTGGTTTAATCAGGCTCTGTTGGATTTGGGCAACGCTAATTTTTCAGGTTCCCCAGAAAAGTCTAAATACCTATGCCACTGCATGGCATTATTGCCTGCCCTCCTTACTTCTCTAGACTAGATTGCACGGGTACCACTTTAACTAGAGTTCTACACTCCCTTCACCATCTATCATCTGGGCCTCAGCCTCTTCCCTGCATGGTTGGGTGCAGATAGGATGCACATGATAAGGGAGCAACACTCAGGACTCAGATAAGCAACCCCAGAAGGCAGACACACAGGGTTGTGCTGAGAAGTGCTGAAGTTAAAAGCGGGAGTAGCCAGTCCAAAATCAACCTGGAGTCTGAGCTTAGTGAGAGAATGCCCCAGCGGTGATTTTCTGGTTAATATAGTAGGAACTTAGGGATGACTTGACAGAACATCAATGACTATGGAATCTTCCCACATACTAATAAAAGTGCGAGTGTGGATGAGCCTGCCAAGTTTACTTAAGTGGGTTGGGTTGTGGTGAATAATTCCTTCCTTGACAAACCCCAGGCCCTGATATCGGCTGTCTCTGCTTTGGCTTTGTCTACAGTCTCTTCAGTGATTTGTCTAGAGATTCCCCTCCAGAGAATTCCTGAAACGTTCCACTGTCCTGCTAGTCCTAATAAATCCTCTCACAGGGACTCAGCTCCTCACTGTGGATCCGCACCGGGGAAGGGAGGGAGGCTTGCTTTTGTCTTTCTGTATTCTCTTTCCAACTCACAGGAAGCATGGTCCCCTTGCACAGAAGCTGAAAAGAGACAGAAGCCCAGCATCTACTTTGTATTCTTCAAATTTGTCAGGCTCTGCTTTTTCAGCTTGTAAATAAATCTTTCAACCTTATCCATATCCTCAGATATTAAAACACTATGGGCCACAAAGTTACAAGGGCTACTTATCAAAACAATTCAGCAAAAACACAAAAAGCAGAAAACAGGTAATGAATCTCCAGATTATTGGCTGGGAACAAAATACCTGGGTGTTTGATTGGGATCGAGATTGATTTGAGACACACTAGTTATGCTGAGACACATGATCACAATGGAATAGCAGAGTAGAATTGTCTAACACAGGGTTGCACTTTACCTAAATATATGTCACAAGATATATCATCTCTGTCACAGTTCTCTTCTAGGATCTTCACAGCCCTGATGCAATCAGTGCTTATCCATGGGGCATGGGTTAGGGATTCTTGGCAAGGAGCAGTGAAGGACAGGTGATTTCCATAGCCCTCCTCCACCCACATTAATCATTATTGAAATAACCAACAAAACATAAAGAACAAATATATTACAAGAGTATAATACAATGAAGGATAACTATACACATACTAGAATATCTGTCAACCTGAGAATCAATAAGACAACACTTTCAGGCAGAGCTGGGGGAGAAGGGAAAAGAAAAAGCAAGCACTTCTGGAAGTGACCAATGCAGTTGGGAAGAAAGGAGGGCTAAGTCCTGGCAGACAGCATGGCTCTTCAACTAGTCTCCAACTGCAAAAGACAGGCTGAGTGTAAAAATGGTCTGAAAGGGAAAGCGGACTTTTTCTTAGGAACCTTCAGTTTCTCTCTCTTTGGGGACATTGACACTGATACCTCACCAGCATTGTAGAAGAAACTTTAAAATTTGCTTCTGGGGTCGAATTCCATACTTTAAAAAGGGGAGTATGCATGGTTCGGAGAAACCCGCTTTATATGTGTGATCAACAGTCCTACAGAGCTAAAGATATCAAAGGAAGATCCAGCTACTCCATGACTCTAACACTGATTTATAAACAAGTAAGCTTTGTTTTGGGTTTTGTTTTTGAAATGCATTTGCTCCTAAACAAGGATTGATATTGCATGCCTTTCTGTAAAAATGTGATCAAGACCCATACCCTAGGTCCAACTTAAATATGTAAATAAGCCAGCATTCAGGATAGTATAGTTTCTTGATTATCTAGAAAGGAACGAACAGAGTCAAATGATACGGAGCGTTTGAAAGCTTTTCTTCAGCTCAATAGTGAAAACTCACCAGTATTCTGAGGATATGCTGGGTTTACTCTTTCAAAAATAAATTTATTACTCTAAATAAAAACTAAAAATTTTATTTTAAACAAGTTTCAAGAGAATATTGATTCTGAACAAGAGAAGATCAACGAGATAAAGAATAACTAATCAGAATTTTCAAAGAGATACGGCAGACAAAACAATTGAGATGGATGCCTTGAATAGCCAGAATCACAAGAGTTTATGCAGGGAGCAAAAATTTGGAAATGAAATTCTATTAGAAAAGATAAAACATATTCAAGGGACACAATCCATATAACAGAGCTTCCAATAATAGTGAACAGAGTCAACAGAGAAGAAACAATCAGCAGAGAAATATAGAAAACATTTCTGATTTAAGCAAAATTATGATCCCAAATTGAGAGTATTTACCATGTTTCAGACAAGGCTAAATAGTTCCTACTACAGTTTTTAAATTAAATCAATAAAAACTGATTCCTATACACCTTCAAAAGAAAAGTTAACAAAATAATTTACTTAGGAAAAAAAAGAGAGAAAGAACAAAACTCTGGTTGGCTGCCATTCCTCCTCGCTAACACTAAACGTTAGAATTAAATTGAGTATTAATGTAGAGGGTTTAAAGAACACAGTTTCTGGTCAAGAACTCTATATACAGCTAATCTTTCATTTCTGTGGGCATACCATAGAAAGAAATTATGAGATAGTCAAAGGATCGAAATATTTTACCCAAGTGTTTTTCCGGAATTACCACTCACATATCTGCTCTAGAATTCGCATAATCAAAATAAATAAGAAAGGAGCTATAAGATGTCAGCAGAATGGCCGAATAAGAAGCCCTGGATTCCCCTTCCCCTCAAGGATACAACGATTCAACAATGCACAGAAAAATTTGCTTTGTTAGAAATCTAGAAACTAGCTGAGGAGGCTCCCGTATTCCAGTGAGTATAAAACTAGCCACCTCAAAACTGGTAGGAATATTGGAGACAACAAACATCTCAGCATAAGCACTACCCATTGCAAATGCCAGGCAATCAGGAGGAAACAGTCAGATCACAGCTTCTCCCTGCAAATGAAAGGACCAGACCATATGCCCGACATTCTGACTTCTCTGGAGACTGCTTGAGGCACTGGCTTCCTTCCTGCCTTCTTGGAGTGTTGATGGCACTGACACACTCGAATCAAATACACTACCTCCCCACTTCACACCCAGCCCAGCACAAAGTGAGTGGGTGAAACAACAACAACAAACCTTCTAGTTTCTCTCTCAAGAGGGAACAAAAGGACAGGATGTGGAGAAATTGGAACACTTGTACATTGTCAGTGGCAATGTAAAATGATACAGCCTTTACAGATAGAGGATGGAGATTTCTCAGTAAATTAAAAATAGAATTATCATATGGTCCAGCAAACCCACTTCTGGTTATCTATCCAAAGTAATAGAAATCAGAATCTCAAAGAGGTATCTGCACTCCCAAGTTCATTATAGTAGTATTCACAATAGTTTATATGTAGAAATAACCTACATTTTCATCAATGCATGAATGGATAAAGAAAATATGTTATATACATAAAATGGAATATTATTCAGGATTTAAAAAAAAGAAATCCTGCCACATGTGACTGCATGGATACAGCTTGAGGACATTACAATAAATGAAATAAGCTAGTCACAGAAGGACAAATACTCCATGATACCACTTATGTAATGCATATAAAATACTTAAACACATAGAGGAAGAGAGTAAAATGGTGGGGGCAGGGGAAAGCGGGAGTTGCTATTCAGTGCGTATGAAGTTTTAGTTATGCAAGATGATTGAGTTGTGGAGATTTGCTGGACAATATTGTGCTTATTGATTACATTACTGTATTTTACACTTAAATTTTTGTTGAGAATAGATCTCATGTTAAGTATTCTTATCATAGTAAAATTAATTTTTAAAAAATTAAAATAAATACAGAAAGAAATAATGTGCTTTCAAGACACTGGTCTACTGGTCAGCACCAAAAATATTGAATAATCACCAAACTGTTTAATGTATGGATATTGAAATTAAAACAAAAATTATCTTCTAATGATAAATCAATTGTTAAAAATGAATTATGGGCACAAATCAACTGGAGACCCTGAGCTTTTAGCCTTTTAAGTAGATAAAGAAACAGAAAATATTGCAGATAAAGTGATTTGTTTAAGGTCATAAAACTAGTTGACCTTGCATTGACCATAACACTAATTGATCACAGAAATGAAGTAACTTGTTTAAGGTCATGACACTAAGCTGGCAGAGCCAGAAATTGAGCCCACAGAGTCTCTCTCCAAACAGCATGGCTTCCCCTCTACACTATGCAGAAAAGTCTGTAAGTTAACTGGATAGAATAGAAGTTGGAAAAGGAATCATAACCATGGCAGAGTCTGACAACAAGTGCCTCACTGAATACTCTGCTACTGGTCCAGATCCTCTCACTTTCATTGTTTAGACTAGGAGAATCCTGAGGTCATATGTGGGAGATGAGGTTTATACAAAATTACAGTGGGAGAGTTGAAGGGAAGAACGAAGGGGCAAGAGAGGAAAAGAAAGCACAGAAGGGAGACAAGGAAAGCCAGTATGATTAGACTTAATTGAGGAGGTGATTCTTTGGCATAATTTTAAATGATGACAATTTGGTCTGGCAAGGAAAGAAGAGATAAAATAATGAAAATCATGGCCTTCTTCTGTCCTTCAGGCTTTGGAGGTCATTTAGGAAATGGAAGGCAATTTCTAACTATCTATAGTAGCAAGTAAGAAAAAATAATAGCCCTCGGGTCATAGCATTCCATCCAGGCCAAGCCACCTAGAAGACCCTGCTAAGATCTGCAAAAGTTGATCAAATGACACACTGAAGGTTAAACTTAGAATTCCTTCACAGAGAATGTGTGTGGTAGCATGGCAGTATTGTCCAGTCATAGCAATGTCTGATAGGGACACTGGTAGTGGTGATATCAGTGGTGTTCCTGAGATACGACCAAACCAGTCCTAGCATGTGACCACAGCTATTTCCCAGCTCCATCCACTCAGATCCAAGCCTGCTTTTCCAGCTTTCCTATTGGTTCTGTAAGCTTCTTGATACCTTTTTAGTAGTAACAAGCAGTAACTGCCTTTTCTGCTTTACTTAGTCAGAATTCATTTATCTTACTTATACCCAGAGCCTTGAAAGACCTTAAAAGGGGGCATGGGTCTTACCAAAGCTTTGCTTCTTTGAAATTTCCCTCTCAGGAAGAAGATTTCTCTGCAGGAAGTCATTGCAGCAACCTGTTCTGGCTGTGGCACATACAGAGCTAACACTGACCTAATACTGGGAGTCAAATATATACCAATATTACCTTATCTGCTATCTGGGGTGCACTGTGGTGGTTCGGAAGGAACTTTGCAGCTTACAGACTTCCTTTTGACAGTTGACCAGTTGTGTGATGCTAAATGAGTTATCTAGAATCTCTAAATCTAAATTTCTTCATTGGTAAAATGGAATTTATTCATTTACTCACTTAATGAGTAATTATTAAGTACCTACTGCCTGTTCTAGATTTAGGAAATAATAAATCAACATAGATGGGATCTTTGCTTATGTGGAGCTTATGGTTTTGGTGGGAGAGAAACAAATAATCACTTTATTTCATATTTATAATTTGCGATGAGTGTTATTTAAAAAAGAGAAAAAAAACCTCATGAAATTCTCATTTATTTAGGGAGGTAAAGCTCCCCTGCCCCAGAGGAAAAATATTTGTCCTGAGGATAAAAGATTGGTAGTTGGACCACTGGACTACAAGAATGAAGTGCGTGTGTGTGTGTGTGTGTGTGCGTGCGTGCATGAGTGTGCGTGTATGTATAGGAGAAGAGAATATGAGTCAGAGGAAAGACCATGCACAGTGCATCTAGTTGTATGAGAGAGTGTGGTATAACAAGTAACTGAAGAAAAGCCAGTTGGCCATTAGCACAAAGTTGAAAAAGAGAACAGTATGAAATGGGAATAGAGGGATAAATGTGGTCACAAAACATAGAGTTTAGAGGCCATGTCAGGGACATCAAACGGTTTTAAGCAGTGATAAAATGATTCTTTCTTCTTTCTTTCATGCTTCTCTTTCTCCTTCTTTTTAAAGATGACTCTGATTGCTTTGCATGAATTGCAATGGTAGAGAAACTATAGGAACCCACTTCAATATCCAGGCAAGCGATGGTCATAGTATTGCCTATGGTAATGGCCACAAAGAGAAAAATCTTTAAGAGATGTAAAATCAACAGGACTTGGTGATGAATAAATGGTATTGGAAGGAAGTTATGAAAGATGATTCCATAATTTCTTTCTGTATTCCTGGGTGGCTAGAACTAACATTTCTTACGGACCTTAGAAGAGGGTTTGCTTTGTGGGGTAGGTCATGAGTTAGGCTTTGGACATGTTGATTTTGGGTTGCCATTGATATCCCCAAAAGTAGATGCTGAAAGAGCTGGATACATGGTTCTGAAATTCAGATGGCTATGGGTAGAAAATACTTGGAGGTCATGAAAAACTAAGTTATTTGAAACTATAGATATTGGTAAGATTATGTAGGGAGAGAGTACAGAGTGAGAAAGGAGATGACAGGAAGTAATATCAGCAAAATTATAGAATAGAAATTTCTAGTGTTCACCACCCAACCCCCATATCCCAAAAAATCTATGTATAAAAATGTCTTTACAAGAACCAAGGATTCCAGGTGAGGGTAGAGCACGCATTCAACCAGGATGACTGAGGCTCCTGTTCAGTCTCATTACCAGGACAGTTACGGCAGGACCAGGACCATGACCCGCCCCAATACTAGGCTACTCCCTATAAACTGAGAATATAGACTGACTCAAGCAGACCCAGGTTTCTCGCTCATTCTAGCACTAGGCCAGCCCTTGCCTGTCCCCATGGTCCCAGGTTACAGGCTGATTCCCATGGCCCCAAAATCCAGACTTTTCCCTATTGCCAGGCTGGCTTTCATGGCCCCAGATTCTAGACCAAATTCTGTGAAATCAAGCTCCTGACCCATCCTAGTATGGGACCAACTCCCATGGATTCAGACACTGGGACTACCCCAGTGGTCCTTGACCACTAGTTGGCCCCTGTGGATACAGAATACAGGTCCACTAATGGGTCCCAGTCCTATCACAATAAACTCAAGCTCCAGGACCACCACAGTAACTCCAGCAGCAAACCTATCCACAGACACCACCAGACAACCCACATGGAATCTCTGGATAAGGCTGACTGGTGAAGGGCCTTGCCTGCCAAAACCAGTCTGTAAAGACTGGAAGTGGTGTTTACTTCCTCAAATACACAGATAACATTGCAAGGCCACAAGGATCATGAATAATCAAGGAAACAGCACACCCCCAATGGAAACTAATAAAACTCTGGCGATTGACCCTGGCAACTCTGGCAAAGAATTCCGAAGAATCCTCTTTAAGAAATGCAGTAAACTACCAGAAAACACACATGGACAATTAAATGAAATTAGAACAACAATGCATGAACAAAATGAGAAGTTTGACAAAGAAATAGAAACCATTTTTAAAAACAGACATTTTAGAGTTGAAGAAGATGATGAGTAAATTGAAAAATTCAATAGGGAACTCCAACAACAGGCTTGATTCAACAGAAGGAAAAATTGATGAACTAAAAGATATGGCATTTAAAATCCTGCAGCCAGAGGAACAAAAAGGTAAAATAATTTTAAAATATGAGAAAGCCTACACCAACTATGGGATATCATTAGAAGAAACCATTTACCTTATTGCAGTCCAAGGAGGAGAGGAGAAGAGAGAAAGAAGCAGAAAGTTTATTTAAAAAAATAATGATTAAGAACTTCCCAAATCTGGGGAAAGATTTAGACACCTATGTTCAGGAAGATAGGTCCCCTTAAAATGTCAACCCAAGATGATCTTCTCCAAGACACATTATAAGAAAACTATAATATGGTGATATGTTAATCACTTAATTCTAGTATAAAGATTTAAAGATCAAAAAATAACTATAGCCGCAATAATTTTTCAATGGCTACACAGTATGAAAAGGGTAAATTTATGACATCAAAAACATAAAACCTGGGGGAGGGGAAGTAAAAAGATAATATTTTTGTATGTGATCAAAGTTGTCATGAGTGAAAAATATACTGTTATATCTCTAAGATGTATTAAGCCTCAAGGTAACCACAAAGCAAATCCTATAGTAGATACAAACAAGGTAAAGAAAATGGAAATTGAGAGATATTTGTCAAAGGGTATAAACTTCCAGTTAGAAGAAGAATAAGTTCTGGGAATCTAGTGTACATCATGGTTATTAAATTTAACAATACTATATTATGTACTTGAAAGCTGCTACAAAAAAAGGATAATTATGTAATGGGAGAAGGTGTTAACTAACCTTAATTTGGTAATTACTTTGTAATATATAGTATGTGTGTCTAATGAGAAAAAGAGTGAGAAGACAATTTAAGACTGATCCCTGAGATGTTACAACACCTAAAGGTGGTAGCAAAATGTAACAAAGAATGCTAAGGACTAGCTGGGAGGAAATAAAAGAGATTGTTACCATAGAACCCAAAAAAGGTGCTTCAAACAGGAGTGAATAAGAGTGTTGAATGCTGTCAAGAGGTCAAGAGAGAGGAGAACTAAAAAGTTCCCATTAGAATGAGATTCCTTAGGAAGAACCAATCTCACACAGACAATCATCAAACTATGAGGTATTGTTACCACAGCAGGCCTGATGTACATATTCAGTGAAGGCAAGTATAGTACCAAAGCCATATCTAGTCAAGATTCAAAGTGAGGTGAATTTTTTAAATAGTAATTTTTTTAATGTTATGTTTTTTTGCAGTTTTCAGAATGTTTTTATGATGTATGTTGTTACATTTGGTACTCACAATAAGCCCTGAATTTCCCACACATATGATTTCTACTTTACAAATGATGAAACTGTGTCACAGAAATGTTAAGGGATGTACCTAATGTCACATAGCTCATACTATAGATCTAGAGACAAGGTTTAAAATCAGATATCCCAATTCTACCTTCAGTTCAGAGGGAGGGCAGAGTGCTGCCCTAGGTTACCTGATTTACAGCATGAAGAGAAATCATTCAAAAGAAAAATAAAACAATGCCACTCACACGTATACCTGTGGGTTTTCTGGCTTGGAAGACTGAGTTCAAATTCATGCAGGGTGATTTTATGGATGCTAGAAAGGCCTTCTGCTCCAAATAAAATATTTTCTATTAATCAATTGTTATTTGTGATTGCTTTACCAAGAGCCATATGAGTCTGCAGATAGTCTTGCTTTAGTCTGTTTAGCCAGATCTCTCCTAAAGATTAATGCTCGATTCTGAGCATTACATTTTAATGACAACATGGATGAACTGGCAGAGCCTTCCAATGAGGTAGAGGGACAAGAACTCGATCCTAGGCAGGGTAAGCTGACTTCTGGGGGCTTTGTGACATATATGTATATCTCAAAGATACATATTAAAGCTAGGTATATCCAAAGAGATATATATCCAAAGATATAGATCTATAGATCTATACATATCAAAGATGGATGGATAGGTAGATAGATGATAGATAGATAGATAGATAGATAGATAGATAGATAGATAGATAGATAGATAGATAGATAGAAAGACAGGTAAAAGAACAAAACTTTCTCCATAAGAGCTATGCTGAATGACTTTGGTCATATTCCTCCAATCAGTAGAAGTGATGAAAGAGGAACTAAATGCACATATTTAGTACCCACTCTGACCAGGGACACCAGAGACTATTCATCCCAGGTATTTGGCCAGAGCAGTAAACTAAGATTTGGAGAAACAAGAGTATTCAGAAGTAATGACAGTCCTGAAATCTGAAAGAAAACCATCAGCCCAAACATAAAGGAAGCACTAGCTGGAGAACAGAGTAAGATAAAAGGAAAAGGAACATTTGAGAACAAAAAGAAAAGGATTTTAGAGGGTAAAAAACACAATTCTTTAAACACTCAACTAATACATATTGAGTGATTAACTATTACAAAATGTATACCATATACAGTAAATGTGATAAGTGCTATATATGTAATCTCATTTATTCTTCATAACAACCTTAGAAAAGTAGCTACTATGAATTCCATTTTACAGATTAGGAAACTGAGGCTGATATTGATCACACAACAGCTGAGTGACTGAGTCAAGATTCAAACTCAGGTATTACTGACTTTAAACGTTCGTGTTATGTCCTCTACTGAGAAAGCAAATGGGAACATAATAGTGAACAGGATTCAACCCTTCGCAAGCCTATAGCCTAGAAATAATAGGGGAAAAAAAGTGAACAATTAAATGCAGTGTAACTAGAATAATTCATTAGTGGTTGAGGAATATTTTTCAGGGCTGTGAGATTTCCTAACTGCCCATCTCTGATAGGACCAGTCTCTGAACATTAAGAGTCTTAAGAGAAAGCCGATTGGCAGAGAAACATGAGGTTTATTGATTAGGAATATCAGGTATGAGGTTATACAGACCTGGATTCAGATTCTGTCTCCTCCATTCAGTGCTACAAGACAATTTTACATGTACCTCATGTTTTTGCACATCTTGGGAATAACTGCCTTTCTTACGGACTCTCTTTTCAAGGATGTTTGTATAGCAAATAGCCTTAAAAGAGATGTAGTGTCTCCATTTAAAGAAAAGGTCATGCATGCTTACTGTTCAGCATAATATAGATAATGTCTCCCTGTAGAGCAAAAAAGCAGACATGCTTACTGCCTATTCTAAAATGTGTTTTCTAAGCTCAGGGTTCCTTTTCTGTAACAACCCAATGAGTGTGCACGGATCACCTTGCCTTATTTGTATAGCTTGGTATGATTAGGGTCTGGAAACTAACAGAAATACCAATATTATGCCTATTGATATTGCTGTAAATAATAAACTCTCTTTCATCTCTGACCCAGGAGTCTCATGTCTTCTAGCCATGTCCAACTGTGAAAGATTAACTCATTAGCTTGCAGATAGAATACAATCTCAGATCCTTCACCATAGTTATTACTAGCCAGGGAATTTGGGGTGAAAAATTTAACCTCTCTAAGTTTCAGTCTTTTTATCCATAAAATGGGGGATAATAGTAATACATGTCTCAACATCATAAGGTTTAAATGGAGCAACCTATGTATAGTTCATTACCCAATGTATGGCATATTATGTCAACATTAGCTAATAGCTACATGGGAGTACTAGACTGGAATGAAAAATGCCAGGTAACTAAGATAAACTTAGACTTTTGCTGGTACTATAGACAGGATTTTTTTTTTCTGATGTCAGAGATTAAGTAGATTTTAAGTAAAGTTTCAGCTCCAATTGACCACTGTTGTTTGCCTGGATTGCTATAATGAAAAAAATTCTAAAGCTGCATCTGTGCAGAGAAGGAAAGACTGCCTGATAGGCTCATGCTTTTTGCAATTGGTTTTAATTAGGAGAGAGCACACATTCTGCATATGTGCCTCTTGGGACAAGATGTTATTTTATGTCTCTTCCACTTCTGTATTTGATTCTGTATCACAATCTTTCATCTTTGGAAAACAAAAAACAAACAAACAAAAAATTGAATACAAATAATCCTGGAGGGAAAAATAATAATTTAGTCACCTCATTTAATTACCTAGGGGTATATTTGCAATTAGTTATCTTAACATGTTGCGTACGGCGGGGTTTAAATCCCTTGTGAAGATTCTCATGATCCATACACAACGTGTTAAAGATTTTATCAGGATGGTACAGTACTTACAATTAGACATGCAGTGAGTACTTGAAGATTGGTTTATAGTTGTGCTGGTGCTAAGAATTGCAAATGCATCTCTAGTCACAAAGCACTGCATGTTGGGTATTCCTGGGACACAAATTAACTTGGAAATCTACATCCACTCTACCTTGAGAGCTAGCATATCTGGAAATAGGATATTGAATTCCCTGTCCCAGATACAACTTCCCCACGATGGGCAGTATTGATAGGGCAACTGATCAAGGTGTCCTCTCCTTCCTGGCTGTGGTAGGAAGCACATGACCTTGTGCCTAAGGATAGGTCTGTTATAACCAGACCAAATGTCTCCACAGTGCCAAGCCAGACAAGAATCCACAAATACTCTCCAAGACACCATCCCTCTGCCTCTGCCTTTTTTTAACAGCACATGTGCTGGGTCTTCTCCTGTGGGTGGAAGGACATTTGGCAATATTATGTATCCTAACAGTATTCACTCATTCAGACCTGATAATTCTAGGAATTTATCCTGGGAAAATAATTGCATATGGGTAGATAGAATTATGGGCAAGGTTATTCATTATAGTATGTTTAACTTTCTTTAAAAACTTAAATTTCTTCCAAATGAAGGTAGAATAAATAAATTATGAGAACCCATAATGGCATAACAGTTATTAAATGTATATGTTTGAATAAACATAATGACAGAAAATTCTTCTACTATACTATTAATGGAGAAAAATTATGTCTATATAATCATAACTATAAAAAAAACCTTTAAGTATAAAAATATAAAAAATCCCATAAATACGATGTATGTATGGAGAAACAGTTAACTTATTTTTCACTTTAGGTGTGGAAAATGTCCAGTCTGTAGAGTAGCTCTGTGGGCTGGACTCTGTTTTAGAACAACTAAATACTACCTTCAGAAATAAAAGTATACAATCTAAAATGTATTGCTTCATGTGCCCTGCAGTCTTACAACTTCTTCTAGAAATAGCTTATTGATTTCCCTGTCCCAGACAGAACTTCCCCATTATGGGCAGTCTTGATAGGGCTATTCTTCCTGATCACAGTGGCACGCACATGACACAGTCTAAGCCAACTAGACACTCTCTCCAGGATTTAGTTCATGGAAACAAGAATGAAAAATATCACTACTGCCCTAACTCTTATAACAGTGGCCTGCAGAAACACACCATTAGTTTTTCCTACAAAAACCCTGTTGCTACTCTGTCCTCATTTTTCTATACCTAATTCTTCAGCTGTTCCTTTAATTCTTCACCTACCATTTAACCTTCTGATAAATGTGTGTTTGTTAAAGTTAATGTGAGTTGGCTTCTGTATCTTATAACCAAAGAGTGTTAAATTAATACAGAGAGAGAGAGAGAGAGAGAGAGAGAGAGAGAGAGAAGGAAGGAAGGAAGGAAGGAAGGAAGGAAGGAAGGAAGGAAGGAAGGAAGGAAGGAAGGAAGGAAGGCCATATGTTATTGATATTCCTGGGATTTTAGATCTAAGACCAGCGAGATTCCTGGGCACGCCTCAGTCTGCAACGTCCCTTCCTTCTAGGTCTCCGAGTCCTGTTTTCATTTCTAGCTGCAAGTTGCCAATCCTGAATGCTTGTGAAACTCAGCTTCCTTCTGATCTTTTTTTCAGCAAGCACATTGCCCAGAGGCAAAGTCTTTGCCTAGTGAATTGCCAGAGGAACCCAATCTGTACAGCCCCCTGTGTCGCAGACTCCCAGATGTCCCTGCAATGATTACCTGCAGTGGGTAGCGTTGTCATCCAAAAGGAAGGGAATGATTCTGGAATTCATTTTTTATTTCAGAATAAGAATCATTTGATGCTCATGTAACATAAATTGATTTTTTTTTTCCCTAGTGGCAATTATTGTTCCAATAGTTGACATTTTCTGTTTACATGGCTTAAATGCAGTGATATTACAATCCCTAAATAACTGTGAAATGTCCAAGCTTGATTTTTATTATTATTATTTTTCTTTTGGAAAAGTTTGGCACAATAGTCCTTAAATTATATAAGAGCACACTGAAGCAGTAATGAAACACAACAGGATTCTACCAAATGAGGTTGTTATGAGTTAACTCTAAATACTCCTCAAATGCCTCTACCAGGAATATTTTCCCTCTTAGTTTTCTCATCCATTCCCACTTAAAGCTCAGCTCAAAATTCATTCTTTCTGGAAATCTAACCAAGCATACTGTAAAAAAAAAAAAAAAAAAATCAATTTTTTATTTGATAGATAGAACCAGGCTAGGTATTTGCTCAATCTCTTACAAACTGTGTGATTTTTATCAAGTTGTGTAATCTTTCTAAGAATCAGTTTCTCATATATCTGTCTAGCTAGCTATATAATGTGTGTGTGTGTGTATATATATATATATATATATATATATATATATATATAATGTACACATATGTATAGATACAGCTATATATATTATATATAGCTATGTGTGTATAACTATATAGATATAGATATAGATATAGTTATGTACATTTTTGTGAGGATTAAATAAAGCAATGTGTATAAAGTACGTGGTATACAGGAAGAAGTGAAAGTATCCTGTCCATAATGACAACCCCCTATCCGATGGGGTCACCATTATGGACAGGAAACTCACCACAGCCTGTTGAAGCCAGGATCCAGACATGGAACAGTGACCACTGGAAGGACTTGTGTATAAAGATCAGGGAAACAGGTAAGGAGAAAGGTAGAACTGGCTCAGGTTACAGACAAGATACATTCAAGAAGGACAGAATATCGCAGTCTACACAATATGTATCCCGCTGGTAGAACCAATGAACAAAAATGTAAACTATGCACTTTGGACTCCTATATATATAAGTGCTTCATTAATGAGTGCTTCATTTTTTTTTTTTTTTTTTGAGGCACTATGTTTATTGTTCTACTTGCATCAGCTCATTTGTTCTTCATAGTAATCCTAAGTGGTAGATATTGATCCATTTTTTCAGATGAGGGAACTGAGGCTTCAAATCATTGAATAATCTGGTCAAAGTCCCAGAGTTTGGAAGTGGCTGAATTGTTATGGGAAAATCATTTCCTGATTTCAGCACCTGGCTGTAAAATACGGAGAGCAATATCTGAGCATAGAATCCATCATAGAATTCCCTGAAATCTAAACTTTCAGAAAAGGAAGAGTTATCCAATGGAGACAGAGAAATTTGGGGGCGGGGAGCACTTCCAAGATGTGAAGACAGCAGCACAGGGGACCTGAGGCATGCAGTTCTGTCACCAGTTCTCTCAGTATTTCAAAGAGCATGGTCTGAATTAAAACCTACAGCTACATGTCTCCATTTCCACCTACATACAGATAACTACAGCATAAAGTTAATGGCCTGGGTCACAGAGGCACCCAAAGTACTTTTATTTAAATATTGAAATAATTGAGGCAAAAATATTTTGTCATTTATCTTTTTTTGTCTGACTTACTCCACTCAGCACAATACCCCCTAGATCTGTCCATGTTGTTGCAGATGGCAAGATTTTATTCTACTTTATGGCTGAGTAATAGATTACTCTGATAATGATTTCCGTTTGCCTCTGTCCTTCCCGTACACAGCAGTTTGTACTAGGACTTTTTTTTAGAACTTCTACACTTCCTGATGTCTCATTTGTTTCTTAAACCTCTCACACACTTTGTATGTGGTCATGGTTATATACAAGGCAGGTATTGCCTGTGCCGCTGCCACTACTCATGACGCATGGCATATTAGCTTGTTTATAGGCCAAACAAAAAAAACCCCTGCAATTGGCTGAGTCAAATTACTTGTCAAAATCACTGAGTATCAATGCAATATCAAGATAAATGTCACGATATGCAAAACGGAAATTCTTCTTAGCAATATTAGCTGGCTTACCTTGTCCACAATTTGATGTATTGTGCAGATTGATGGTATAGCTTTCTCTGCATATTCTGATTGCAGAGTGAGTGAAATGCAGACAAGGGTGAAATATAAGTAATGCAAAGGGCATAGCATTATCAATGCAAAATGAGATTGGGGAGAACATTTTAAAGGGATTTTATTCAAACATGTGTGTAGCCATTATTCTCCCAAAGATATTTATTAAATATCTCTTATATTAAGAGTATTAAGTAGTGTTTCTTGGAGCTCTGTAGCTCATGGGGCTAAGACATCTGTGGTATTTGTTAAATGCACTTTTCTTTGTTTCAAGTTAGAATTTTTATTCAAAGTCATTGGGGTTAGGATCAATGAATTGCCTCCAAGTGATCCTGATTCACTCTAAACGGAAAATTATTGTGCTATATGCAGAGGTAAGAAACCAACAATTCTGACTGCAAAGAAGAATATAAGCTGGGTAAAGACATAAGCTATATACAAGTTAAGATCATTAAAGTTCTACAGATTTGAGTATAGCAGTCATTAATAGCTCTTGGAAGTCAGAGGGAGGAAATTAGCAAAAGTTTGAATGAATCAAGAAAGTAACAAATCTGGAGAAAACATAACAAAAAAAAGTAGGATTGAAGGAATCAGAGTGTTGATGAAAGAGCCAGGAATTGAGGAACCAAGACATTAGAAAGAAGGGAAGCCTACAGAAGTGTGCTTAACAGTCAGCATGTTGCTTTTTCAATTAAGATATTTGCTTATTTTTTTAATTGAAATAAAATTCATATAACATAAAATTAATTAACCACTTTAACGTATATAATTCAGTGGGATTTAGTACATTCACAATGTTATATAACTTTCACCTCCATCAAATTCCGAAACATTTTCGTCACTGCCAAACAGACCCTGTACAAATTGAGCAGCTCCCATCCACAGCCCCCATCCGTAGGCAACCACTAATCTGCTTTCTACGAGAAGATAGCACCTTCCAGAGCACTACTTCCTACACAGGACCAGCAGAAAATAAAAAATTATTGTGAATGACAAGAAACAGTATGAGAAGTTAAAAACCAACAATAGAATTGTCTAGACACATGGGTGTTCTAGATAAAAGATGTCAGACAAAGATTTGGAACATAATTGTAAGTAAATATTCAAGAAGTTGGATGACAAGATGGAGTCTTTTACGAGAGAACTAGAACCTATTTCAAAAGAATCAAATGGAAATTCTAGAAATGAAGGATAAAATTATTGAAACTAAGAACTTAACAGATTCATTTAAAGCAGATTGAACACAGTGGAAAATACAATTAGTGAACTGGAAGATAGGTCAGTAGAAAATTCTCAGGATGAATCAGAAAGAAAACTATGAAAATTTCAGAAAATGGCATAGAAGACTTAGAGAAAAAAGTGAAACTGACTAACGTAAGTGTAATTAGAGTCCCAGAAAGAAACAGAGAAATGGGAAAAAGCAATGTTTGAAGAGATAATCACCAAGAATTTCCCCAAATTGGAACACATAAAACCATAGATTCAGGAATCACTACAAACCCTAAGCAGGATAAAAATCAAGAAAATCATACCTGGGCATATCATATAGCAAAGCTGCTGAAACCCCACGCCCACGCCCCCCCCCCCCAAAAAAAAAAAGAAGAACAACAACAATCTTAAAATCAGCCAGATATTGAAGAGGTATCTGCATTCCCTTGTTCATGGCAGCATTATTCACAATAGCCAAAATATGGATACAACTTAAGTGTCCATTAATGAATGAATGGATAAAGAAGGTCTATTTAGCCATTAGAAAGAAGGAAATCCTGACTTTTGTGACAATATGAATGGAACTGGAGGGCATTACGCTAAGTGAAATGAGCCAGAAAGAGAAAGACAAATACTGCATGGTATCATTTGTATGTGGTATCTCAAATTAAAAAAAAAAAAAAAAAAGTCAAATTTATAGAAACAGTATACAAAACTGGTTGCCAGGGGACAGGGGATGGGGCAAATAGGGAGAGGTTGGTAAAATGGTACAAACTTTCTGCAGTAAGATGAATAAGGCCCGGAGATCTAATACATAATATGGGGAGCATAGTTGATGACACTGCATTGTATAACTGAAATTTGCTAAGAGAGTGGGACTTAAATGTTCTCACACATGCACAAAAAGGCAAATATGTGAGGTGATAGATATGCTAATTTACTAGATGGGGGAAATTTTTGTACAATATATACTTAATCACCATGATGTGCACTTTAAATATCTCATAACATTATTTATCAAGATAACTCAATAAAGCTGGGGGAATAAAAGCAGCCAGAGAAAAAAATACACAATATCTTCAAATGAGCAACAACAAGACTTATAGCTAATTTCTGAATAATGGAAATGAGAAAACAAATAAGTAACATCATTATAAAATTGGATTTCTACAATCAGCAAAAATACGCCTAGAAAGAGGAGATATGAACCCTTTTGGAATTGCTGTATGGATGTGATTTCTCCTTTGTTGCAATTCTGAATCTTGGCCTTTCACTTCATGCTAGGATAAGACACTCTTTATTTATTCTTTCATTCGGTCTCATTATCTTGGAGTCATAATACCCTGAAAGAGGAAAGCTGAAACTAACTTTGATGAGAACAAAACACACTTTTCTTCTTGAGGTACAACCTTTGCAATGGTTGATTCTATATTAAATATTCTAACCATGCTTACATGCTTATTGCAAATGGCTGTTTCTTTGTGTCTAGAACTTTGTTGAAAATTTTCTCTTAAAAAAAAAAAAAATCATGTAAAAAGAAGCCATGCAGCATAGGATTGATAGATCTGCTAAACAGAAAACTTTGAAGGCCAAAGACCAAAGCATTAATTTCATGAAATCAAAGCAGCAGCAAAGCTACATCTAAATATCCTGCATTTATAACTTTAAATAACTTTATTTTACAGATGAGTAAATAGAAGTTCAGAGAATTTAAACAATTTGTTCAAGGTCATTCAGCTATTTAGTGGCAAAGTCAAGAACTGAACCCAAATTTTCCATACGCTTTCTAGTACATCACTCAGACTCCTAGGTAGTGTCATTTGTATTGCTGAATGTCCCTGGGCCCAAACCATCTTTCCCAGGGAACTTGCAGTACGACATACATTCATGGGAGTCCCTATAGGGCGTCGACTAAAGCCCCCACTGATACCTACAAGACAGGACATGCTGTCATTAAATCCCTGTAATACCAGATTATTTATTTCCCTGAATTAGTTAACTTTCAGCTTTTGAGTGTGGCCTGAAGAGATGCGACATAAGGCAGATAACTTCTGATGCTGAGGAAATGGTGTGATGTAAAGAGCTCACTGTGGGAACCTGGTATGGGATGAGGCCGGTGGTTGCTCATGAAAGCCACGCATGAAGTTGCTGGGAAAGGGGCGTTATGACATCTATGGGAAATTAAAGGACCTGAAACTTAATTCTAAAGTACTTTCATGCACTTTATAAATTTTTTCATGTTCCAATCCTCCCCAGGTAGCTTCATATATCACTTGACCTAATCCCCTTAGAATTAACCACAGGACCCTAGCATGACAACACTGGTGAGAGAAACCTTATTTCAAAATGATGTCTGAGATTCTTTCTGCTTCTTGGCACCTACCTATTATCATGCCATATACATATCCCACAATTCTCTAGGCAAGGCAATAACGTTTATCATAGTCAGCCAGGTCAGTGGTCAGCAAGAAGGTCAATGCTGAGTGCAAGCAGAATCTCTTCATGGGAAGTCACTTGAGAGTGTCATGATATTCATGCACATAAGATAAGAAAAGGTGCTTAGCGCTAGAATAGGATCTACTGTCAAATAGACACTAGTCCCTCACTTTCAGAAGATGTCTAAAGACCAGACAAATGTTAAACAATATGTCAGTGTCAGAGAGAGGACCGGAACCCAGAACCCTGTTTGAAGGTTCTTTCTGTACAACCAGGTTAGTGGCTCCCAGGTGTGGTCCAGGAACTCCTGAGGATCCCCTAAACCTTTTAGGAAGCCTCTAAGGTCCAAATATTTTTATAATAGTACTAAGGAGCTATTTGCCTTTTACACTCTCCTTTTCCCCAAGCATATTACATGGCATGTGATGACATCATCATGCTTTAGTAATTTTGTGATGTAGAATTTTTTCTGGTTTAATTTATAACATGTCCAGTATCAACAGATACAATCTTCAGGCTCCTCAATAATTATTAAGAGTGTCAAGAATCCTGGAATCAGCACATTTGAGAGTGTTGGATTATAGTTGAACAAATATTATTAAGCTGCTATAATGACTAAAGACAGTGCTGAGACTTTTCTTTGCCCTTAGATCAAAAGGTTCTATCCTATAAACACTGTGTAAAACTGTTCATAAGAGAAAAAAGTCATATATGAGTATGTTTGTAATCAGTGTCAGACTTAGATGGAAGAGGTAGGTCAAAAGGTGGGTTTGCAAGGATGAGAATTTCAACAGGTAGTAATCTGGAGGCAGAATTTTCTGGTTAAGAGAAAAACAGTCAGAAGCTCAGAGGCAGCAGATCATGGAACATATTCTGATAGCTGTCAACCCTCTTAGGCAAGAGTATCGTGTGTGTAAAGAGAAGTAGTAGTATGGGAAAACCAAGAATGTGAGATGGGATTAGAATATGAGGAGATTTGCATGCCAGACAGAAAAATATGGACTTAATTTTAACGATCATGATAGTTCATTGTGCAGATGAAAGAAAAAATATAAACTCCACACTACAGAAGAAGAAATTACTAGCAAGTAGAAATTACTAACAAAGCAGCAAATTCTTAAAGCTTCCTTCCGTTATAGTATTAATTAAGGGTAAAGATTATTGAAAGGATATATATATTAAAAAAAAAATCGAAGGGAACCGTATAGGAGAGGGGTAAAGAAATACACCCAATACTAAGAGCCAAAATTCATCCCTGATCTTTACCAGCTGTTAGAACAAAAAGCAAGTATGTTTGCCTCTCTGAATATCAGTAGGCCCACAAGTCATATGACCACCAACTTCCCAAAGTTACTTTGAAAATAAAGTTAGTAAATGAATAGGAGTTAATCTTTGACGATTATAAAATGCTATATGAAGTTACAAAACATTTAGCCACCAGAGTCTGTTGTTGTCAGTCTCAGCAAAAGGTATTGAAACAATTCAAAGTGATGGGAGACCAATAGGTATAAACATGCACAGGCCTAAGAAAACGATGAGACCCTTTCTGCTTTTCCAAGGAAGAGAAAGGGGACAACCTTTCTGAATATCATGCCTTTCTTGGAAAAATCTTTTTAAAAAATAATAATAATAATAATAACCTCTCTTGATTCTATGTTGAGATTTACAGTAAAATGACTACCTTAGCCCTTGAAAAAAACCCTTCCCTCTAATTTTAATTTATTTAATTGAATGTTCTTAATAGGTGATACATATGTATGTTAAAGATTTAGGCACACAAAAAGAGTAGTTAGAAATAGTCTTAATTTGAGGATAAATCTAATTGCATAAAGAAGTTATGCGTTAACAGAATGAAGTCCAACAGGAACCTTCTTGTTGGGTGAAAGAAAAGGTAACAACATCAGAGGGAGGAAAGGGAAATGTAAATCGAAGTATGAATTATGGTTCTTTGATCCTTCCATCATCTTTCCAGGCCTTTATAGGATGACTAGTTCCTGCCTTTGTCTATTAGGGATTATGTTATGTGGAATTTGGAAAGTTAGCTGGTCATACTCAAGGTGTTCCCATGCTAGCCGAAAAAATATTGAAGAATCAAAACTTTTTCTGTAGAATAGCAGCGTGATAGTCAGCAAATGTCTCATTCTGAGCTTCCTCAAGCCTCTCTAAGTCATGAGTAAGTATACCAGGCTAACTGTGCTCCAGCTGGATCCAGCATTCTCTTCTTTGCTAGAACCCAGGGTCTAGTCCTGGACACACTTCCACTCACCCACCATCTTTTCCTAAATGCACACACAAATATTGCAAATCATAGTCATATCTTTTGAACATCTAGGAATCACCTAACTATTTTGATAAATGTCCCATGGTCAAATATGGACCAAGGGGTTGCAACTGGTAGCAGGTGAGTTCACCTCCGGCATTCTAGACTTAGCTAGAAACTCAGTGGGATTTTCATGCCCCTGAAGAATAATCACTGGTAATCACTAGTGATATTTACCAAATATTCCCAATTTTTCTTCTATGCACAAGGTAAGATTGCACTTTCCAGGTTTTTAAGCATGGCCATGAAATGTGAGTAAAAGAAACATGGATCAATTCTGGGCAGAAGCTGTAATCACAAGTGCATGATCTGGCACAACAATGTTTCTGTCTGCTTTGGTGACCACATCATTCCAGATAGCGGCAGCTCCACCATCCTGGTCCTTGACTAAGGATGACAGAGCATAACCTCTAGCTGACACAGAGTGGCCATTAGGTTGGGGAGAAATAAACCTATTTGTCACTGAGATTTAGGGGCTATTTGTTACCACAGCTAGCCTAGCCTATCCTGTCAGAGGGACAGAGGTGAGACATAGACAGGAGACAAAGGAAATCATGAAAAAATAAAAGAGGAATGGTTAAGATCAAGTGGGAAAACAACACAGGATTTGTTTTAACCTCTCTATCACTTCCTAGCTGTGTGCTCTTGGGAATGTTACTTAACCCCTCTGAGCCTCAGGTTCCTCATCAGTTGTTTTGAGAAATAACATATGTAAAATGCTTGCCCCAGTATCAATCAAACTGTACACGTAGGTATTCATTATATTTAATTTAATCCCCTCTCCGCCTCCCCACACACACATACAAACACCTAAGATCACACTGTATGGAAAACTGAACCCTCTTATATTGTTCATAATCAGCCATGGCTGAGCGTATCCTTCTGACCATAGATTAGGGAATGTCTCCGGAGCAAGGAGTTTCTTTTGCAGCCCTTAATGCCCTAGGGCCAAGATCCCTAGATAGATATTCAGTTGTGTACACTGTATAAGCCATGACATTATGGGCCCAAGAAGCAGATGAATTATACAGTACAGGGTTACCACTAAATCAACACCATGTAGGAAGCCGTCCAGGACAGGCAATCACTCTCCTTGGACCAGGTTAGAATACAAATGAAAGGCAGAGAGACAGGTCAAAGAGGATTGACTGTTCCTGAGAAAGTCATTGAAAATAGCTGACTCCTGGCTAGTAGAGCTCTTAGATCAGTTTCAATTCCTAATGTGACTTTGAGCTGGAGAGGAAGCATTAAATCTGAGGGTAACTTAAGCATGCATGGGGCACCACCCTGCCACAGCAAATCATGGACATTAAAGCCTTTCACAGCATAAGTAAGGTCGTGGAGAAAAAACAGAAACTACCAGCAAGCCGTTTTCAAGGGAAGCAAAGATGAGCTCAGTTGTTTGGTAATGAAGGAGAATAAGTAAGAATGTCCCAACTATTCCCTGGCCAGATGATTAGACCACACCAACACAAGTGTTTCTGACGGTCCATAATTGTGTTGCCTTCGGTTTATAAAATGACTTATGAGTTGCTTTTTTTTCTTCCAAGATACATATTTCATGAGTGGTAACTTGCAATATGTCTGCTGTAAGTTCTGACAAGTCTAGTGTCACTTCTAGGGCCAGTCTTGTATGTAGATCTACAGACACATTATAATTTAAAGGGTTCTGGGGAAACCTACTAGTTCAAAACACACAATTTATCTTTTGCTAACTAGCCTGATGTTGGTTTATGAAACTCTTTGGGTGAAATAACATTCTCTTCACCCTTTGCAGGAGTAATACATTCAACAGACTCAGTACCTTGGTGGGAATTTAGGTTCTCTTTTGGAGAGAAGCTGCAGCTGTTTTAGGTAGAACAAAATCTAGAGGTAAAAATTTCAAAGACACTTCACTTCTCAGGGGCCCAGATAAGCCTCTGAGAGACTTATTCTCCATCAACCTCAATTTTATGTTAAATGTAGATGTCACATGAAAACTATTAAGTGAACTTTTGAAAAAGGGGGTGAGGTAATAGTTTAGGTAGAAGAGGAATAGGCAGAAGATATTTCTTAACTTTTGTGTAAATTTTGTATTTTATTTTTGTTCCTTTGCTTGTAAAATACATGATTTTAGAACTTGGTCTTCAAAATCATCTCAACAACTTGAATCTTGTGCCAGATTTATATTGCAGCATTCCTTAGTCTGTGTAGAATACTTGAATAAATCTTTGCAACCTGCAAATAAGAACTCAGAAAGTGAGAAGATGATTCCATTTTTTTTATTTTATTTTTTTGTGATTGGAGATGAGAAAGAAAATGAGATGCCCCCTTTGTGGTTCTTTCAGCCACAGCTGTGGTTTGCTTTGTATTTCCTGTCCCCTACCAAGAGAGCCCAGGGAAGGTCATGTTTCCTGGGTCCTGTGAAATGTTTCAGTAATGGCCACTGTAATTCACATTTTGATTTGCCCTGGGTTACTGGCTAGTGTGATGGATTGTGATCGCTGCACATTCAAAAGGTTTTCCCAAGGTTACCCAGTGAGGGCTAATGTTCAGTTCATCCATAGCACTTACCAAGTGGAGGAAAACGCTTCTATTAGGTATTCTGTCGCTTTAAACAAAGTTAGAAGATAGCCTGCACTCGTAAGGGAAGCCTCGTAGACCTCTAGAAGTAAGGGCTCATATATAGTAAGTAGTCATGAATATGTGTCACATGGAGGGCTAAGTAAGGGCATTCCTTCAACATACCATCATCCAGACATTTCATGTACTCAGGAGCGATGCAGAGTGGGTGTAAGATCTGCCATCTGCAAAAAAAAAAAAAAAAAGGCAGATTTCTAAAAGGCTAAAAGGCACACATCTTCCCACAATATTCAGAATGAAATTAATTCAATTAATCATGATGTTGTCACACAAATGGAACACAGCCTGGCTAGAAACAGGGATCTTCTGCCTTATATTAGGAACAGTGACCTAGTTTTCTGTATTTGTGGGGACTGTTTGGTGTGGGTTGTTCTTTCCTAATTATGCTTTTTTGTTGGGCTTTTCTCTCTCAGGCCCCAGTGAATGCCAAAGGGATAAAAAAAAAAAGATGGTGGGCTGCTTCTCAGCATGAGCAGGGTTTATACCCCTTGTTTATTTTGGCCACAAGCTGGCAGATTCAGGTTTGTCTAATTTGTAAGAGGATTTCTGGAAGGAAAAAAAAACAAAAACAAAAAGAAACCCGGGAGCAATATCCTGTACAGGGTATCCGAGTACAGGGACGAGACTCCAGTTTTATATCATTAGAGGACATTAGAGGTCAATGAAAACAAAAGAGTTCATTCATTCAACATTCAACACAAACTGGGAGCATCTAATATGTGCTGCGCACAAAGAATATAAGCCTTAGCATAACATTTATCCCAAAGGAGAGATCAATGGAAAATATTTTCATACGTATGTAAAATATTTAACATCTCAGATATAGTTGCTATGAGAAGAAAAATGAAGAGTATTGGGCAAGCGAGAAGTGCAATTTAAAATAGGACGGTCTGGGAAGGTCTCTCAGAGACATTTAAGCTAAAGGACCTAAAGGCAGTGAGAGAAAAGAACAAGCAATTAAGGAGAAAGCATTTCTGACAGAGGAAATAGCAAAGACCCTAAGGTGACAACGTGTCCCATTTTCAGAGGACTGTGGGGCTGGAGCCAAGTAAGCAAGGGGAAGAGCAGTAGGAGATGAGCTTGAAAGCTAACTGGAGAGGAGATGATGTGAGGATTTCTAGACAACTAGAGATCTCTGACAGAAGAGTACCAGGACCTGACTTTCCTAACTGCCCACTTGAGAATCTACTGGAAAAGGCAGAGGGAAGCAAAGCAAGCTCTTAGACCGCTGGTCCCATAATCCAGGCAAGAGATAGATGGGCTTTAGAGACAGAGACACTAGGTTGGCATTCACTCTGGCAATTACAAATTATGGGCTGACGGGCAATAGTAGAAAGTGTTTAAGCAATGGACATGAATTATCCATTAATATTAATAGAATCTGCAGTATACAGATGAGAAAGTTTTACATTTTGGTTTATTTAGCTAGACTGGAGAAAATAATACTACGATTTACCTGATAGGGATGTGGTGAAGACAAAATCCAATAATCCAAAATGCAGTAGAGTACAATAAGGGATGGCAATGGTTATTATTATAGGATTTGATCAGAACAGGCAAAATTCTGTCCACACACTCTACTTACCTGCAAATGTAGATTCATGAAGCTGGTATCCGCCATCATCCACTTAATTCAATTCTAAATCAAAAGAAAGAATGAACACAAATCTGAGAAGCAGACTTTCTACATTTAATAAGACTCCTTTTGACAAACCTTTTCACAGCCTTTGCCTAGAGCAACTAGCACCTCAATTTATCTGTCCTGGTATTTTTTCTCCTATTCTCATTTCCTGCTCAGAGCAGGGTTTTTCACTTTTTTTCAAACCCTGAAATTCTATTTCTTCTCACTTTTCTGGGGTAAATTTTATGATCCTCCCACATAGCTCAGAACTCCCTTCAACAATAAAGCCTTTTTGTAGTACCATGCCATCCTTCCAGGGCCTCATTCCAACCCTTAGCTACTCCCTAGCTGGACACTGTCAGGAGTTCCATTCCCTTTCCTATTTGCTGAGTTATTTCCTCTATACTGGGCTCCATATTTTTGTAAGCAAGACTCATTCTTCTACTGACTTGCCGTACCATAATGGGTTCCCTGAACTTGGAGATGGAAAGACATCTTAGACATGTCCTCTGTCAGACACACTACAGGCTTATTAGACAGGGAGGCGGCTCATACACAAACCTGCCAGGAATGAAACTCTAAACCCTCCCTCCACCCTCAAATAGAGGGTGGGCCCCTGCTGGGCCACTCAAGGTAGAGGAGTCCACTTAGAAAAAAGTCACCATCGAGCATTTCATTCACGATAACAGCAACTGCAACAAAGGTTTTATAGCAAGTCACTTGCGCCACAGGACATAAGCAACTTAGAACCTTTGTTTAGGTCAGGTTCTAATGAACTATGAGCAAAATGTTTTGTTTTGTTTTGTTTTTTATTTGTCCCTAAAAGGGCTACATGATGTTGCACTTGAAAAAGAAAATTGTTTTCTTGATATACTCTTCCCTACTATTAGGGGGTGGGTGACTTCTAACTGTACCTATTACAGACATTGGCTGGCCACTAGTACATGCGGGCCAAGCTCTCACAGCCACTACCTCTCACTGCTGGGGCACCTTAGGTAGCTGCTGTTGGATATAAGGGCATTGAGAAGGGAAAATGTGGGTGGCTCTGGGTCGGCCACTCCTCTGGTCCATAGTATAAGCTCTTTAAATGGCTGAAAGACAGGAGCCACTCAGACTTTTAGATTCAGGATTTCCCTGGGGAAAACAAAGATGCCACCCCCCAGCTGCAGATGTCAGCAGAGAACAGTTGCTCCCTATGTGGTTCCTGAGCCACATGCACACTGCATCCTCACAGTCCTTGGGCACTGCCAGCTGCTGCTGCCGCAGATTCCAGAGTGGGTCCCATTTCCTTGGCTTCTAGTATTGTCTTGGCCTTTATCAAGGCACACCTACATGGTGGTGGTAACACCCCAGTCTCCAGTCCACTGTGTATCCGAATGCTCCCCAGTGCCATGCCCCATGGCCTGATGCTCAGCCATCTAAAGCAGCCTCTGCAGGTACCTGGAATGCTCCAACCTTCCTTTCAGACCTTCAAGGCTCATCAAACTCAAGCACTTACATTGCCCAAAATGACAACCTCTGCTTTTGTCAGATACACCAATCTGCTTTTCTCTTAACATGTTGTTTATCCCCTCCTCCATCCTCATCCATTCCCACTGGGGGTATCTTCCTTTCACCACTTATTTAAATTCTGCCCAACATTCAAGACCCAATCTAAATCCCATCTTCCGCATGAAACCTCTGGGATCACTCCAGTCTTCGTGGTATTACAATTATAGTTGCTGCCTTGCAGTTTAGTAATTAATTCACTCCTCCCTGCTTTCTATGTCTGAATCTTATCTACAATGTTGTAAAATATTTGAGAAAATAACCCAGGTATTCCACTACTGCTTAGCCCACTCTTAGGCACAGAGTTCATGCTCAACTTGGCGGTCACCCAACTGGGCCAATACCTTACATAACATGAAATAGAGAAGAGCATTTGACATCAGGATTAGGGAATGCAAAGATATTTTGTACTCCGTCTCAGCATCCCTAGGACAGTCCAGATTCTCCACACAAAACAAAAGAATTTGGCTCGCTTATTCTGCTTTCTAAAACTATAGACTAATTCTAACTCGGTTTTGGGTAAAGACAGACTACTTGACTTTCAGAACTGAACGGTATTTCTGAAATTATATAATCCAAAGCCTGAAAACATGAAATTTCTTGCTGTAAGTCACAGAGATGAGAGGTAGCACAAGTTGCATAGCCTAAGCCCTTTGAATTTCCAGCTAGACTCCTGAGTGAATCTCACATCTTGTCCCTTTGCATTTTCTGTCTTTGGAGTCTGAATGGCAGTGATAGAAAATAATACGACAACTACTTTCTGAGTACGTTCTACACCTCAGACTCCATCCGAAGGTTTGTGAGTCCAAAGAGAAAAGGAAATAAAAATACCATGAACTCAACTTTATACTCAGGACTCCAGAACTCTCTGTATTCTTTCCTAAAGCAATGTTTTTTAGCCTTTTGTGTGTGTATGTATCCTAGAACCCACTGAGACTATAACTAAAATGATAGACTTAGGAAAATGTATCTACGCACAAACCAACAAAACACTGCGTAATTCCAGGGGTTTGCAGTATTCTTGAACCTCTAGGTTGTAGCCCCTTTTCTGAATGCTTAGAAAGCTTTCTCTTTTCACTTTGAAAACAGAGCCATGGTTTTATAATTTAGAGTCCAGATGCTAACCCTCGCCTTTTCCTCCTCCTGTTTGAGTGACTGGAGGGAAGTCTGCAATCACAGCTTCATCTCCTCCCTAAATGAACAAGCACTTCCCTGAGCACTTCAGCTCCATTGCTCCAGATGTCACACTGGATAAATGGCTCATTTAGGGCTCAGCAGGGCCCAGGTCACACTCTGAGCTGATCAGCCTTTCTGTGCCCTGCCCTTGCCACTCAGAGAAGCTTCCTGTCACTCTGCCTATTTGGAAGATCCACACTCTCATTAGGGGCCTGAGAGCAGAATAAGTTTTGCATCATTGTGGCCGGGCTAGAGAGGAGCAGATGGGGCTGGGCCTTGCCTCATGCAGTGATAGGCCTATGGGAGGGTCTAAGCATGGCTGTGGAATGAAAGACGCAATGGAAGGAACACGTCTCTCAGAAGGCATATATCATGGCGCTTCCCCAGGCAGGAGAAAGGGAGAGACAGATGGCGATGAACAGGCAAATGCACCACAGGGACAAAGCTTGAGTGGGAGAGTGTGAGGAGGCAGAAGCCACTGGCAGCAGCGGACAGAGGGAGAAGGCTCACACTATGGAACCTACATATGGAAAGCTGTCTCCCGTATGGGTGGGAGACAGAAGATGGGACCAAATGGCAAGAGACGAGTTCTCACAATGTGTGGCACCAAGGATAGGGCGGGGCTCCTTCTTTGGCAGACAGGAGAACCTCCTACCCAGTAAAGAAGCAGTCAATTGATGGGACCTGTCCAGATAACATTACAGAGACCTATACATATGCATTTTACCGTATCCTTCAGGAATTATAAAAAAGAGGCCCCTTTGACTGGTCTGCAGAGAATGATGTCCAGATCCTCCTTGTGCCTGCGGTAATTACACGCCATGGGTATAACATAACCACGCCTCCATCACTGAGAAAAACCTGGAGATCAGGCTTCTTTACTGGGCAGTGATACCACAGAGTAGAAATAGCACTAGCGGAACCTCCCAGCTCTCACCAGCTGGGTGCAGTGTTATTTTGTCCAGGTGTGGGCACTGAGTAGTTCTGCCTCACTTCTAGCTGTCTGGCCCCAGAGGCCACCAATCAGGAAACTAAAAGGCCACAAAGTTCAGTAGTTCTTACTCCCACTTTTGGCTAGACCAACCCCCATAGAACCTGACGCAGTTGTCCAGACCTGGGCCAGGCATCAGTGGTTTTAAAAGCTTTGCTTGTGATCCAAAGGATTCAGAACATCTGGTTTAGATTTTTCAGAAACAATCATTCTTTCTCTGCTTTTTTCCCTCATTTAAATTTTTATCTTTTCTAGATCCACTTGGCAGGTTGTGCAGGAATTAATTTTCTTTTCTGTGGCTAATAATAGAGAAAAAAATAGTTTCTGAAGAAAAAGAAAGGAAAAAATGAGATTATGAAGCAAAGAAGGGGAATCAAAACTAGTGATAGAATATGACAAGGAAGAGAAGGGGGGTGCAAAGAGGCAGTATGAGGGGCTACATTTTAGGTTCAAGTCTATCAATTAGGACCACCTTAGAACCTAAATAGGCTCAAAGGCAAAGCACCAGAAAGTGACAAAAGAGCTAGTTTGCCCCAAAGAAAGGGATAAGTTGAATGTTCAACCAGCTCAGGCCAATCGAAGATATGCCATCTCCCTAAAGGACACATAAGGAGAAAGGAGAGGAGAGGCGGCTAAAACGTAAAATGCACTGCCTTCCAACTTCCACAGGTTCTTCAGAAGACAAATGACTCCTCAGTTTATACAACTGGGAAATGCAGTTCTTGCAAATGATCCCCAGCATAGTATAGGAACCCAATAAAACATGATAAAAAGAATAAAAAGGACAGTGTAATTCTTGGCAAAATATATAGCGAGATGAAAATGTTTTGTAATAAATTGTTATGATGGCTAGCACTTTGAATGAGAATAGCAAATGCTTTGTTATAGAGTACTCACATTTTCTTTTTTTTTCCCCTCATATATCAACACCACATATACGTTTGAGACTTTTATGGCATCTTTTGGCTAAAGATTGCACCTTCATCTCTGGGGCCATTTTTATCAGATTTACTTATTAAGCCAATATCTGCAGTTGGCTCTATACAACGTACAAATTAAATAAATAAATACATACATACATACATACATACATACATACATACATGGCTTCTTTAAAGCAGTCCTGCGCTAAGAGACCTTACACACCAATGTAAATATTCCTACTGAGCATGTAGAATGCTGGTAACATTAGCGATCCACGCCTGAAGAAGAAAAATATGTCCTCGTCGGCAGCAGGAGGATACTTAAATAATTATAGAACTGGAACTAATGACCATGATCATCAACTTGCTTTCCTCCAACCTTCAGTAAGTACAGGACAGCGAGGTGCAGAAAGGGATACAAACAAGTCTAAAAGTTGGGCGCTGCCCTAAATGAGCTCACAATCTGGTTGGAGGCAGAGGAAGTAAACACAGACAAAAAGATGAATCATTGCTACATAGCATTTTTAAGTGGTCTTTGCATGACCCAGGCCCTCTATGCTGCGGTAGTTTGGAGAACAGTACCGCCACCAAAGTAGGGCTGTTTTGCAAAGGAAAATATATACACTAAAACTTTCAAAAGAGAAGACACAATAATGACAAGTTCTTACATTTGTTTTATGGTATCCAATCATACCTATTATGATCTTTAATTGTAATATGAGTGTAATAATCTGTAACTTATAGATGAGGAAGCTGAGACTCAGAGAAGTTAAGCAGCTTCGCCGAGGCCACACAGATTTAAGTCTCAGAGCCAGGACTCAGGCTCAGAACCAGTGGGAGAACACACCTGAAATTCAGAATGAACTTTTGAAGCAGGTGGCCACAGCAGGACACTGTTTATGAATATCTTTCAGGCGGAACCTAAAGGCAACACCCTTTCAGTGTATCATATTCAGCCTGTTCTTCACCCTGATTTACTAATCCAGTTGGGGATATCTAATGCTCAGAATAAGATTTGCCACTTTCCCCATTCACCTTGATTACCCAGCAGCATTTGCAACAGAAATAGTGGGAATACTACTTGTTCAAATCAAATCTTACGTGGAAGCCCAGTGCACCACATGACATTGGGCTTCTACTGTCTCTGGCTCTGGGGTTAACATTTCTGAAAGAGGTGCAAAGGGGCATCAATTGAATATTTTGGCTGCTACAAAATAAGTGTACACACACACACACACACACAGCAAAGGAGTGATTAGAAACTCTAATGTTGATCCATAGACTGACAATGCAGGAAGGAATAAAATATTTTCATATATTTTTCCAGGGGGAAAGGTATTTTCAGTTTCCTGGAAGTAAACATTGTTGTACTAACAATTTTGTTTATTTTCTATCATGCTTCTTTGGGCTTACTTGTAGTCAGCATTCTCCGATTCTGGTAGTAGGTTCTTTTTAAGTTTTACTTTCTGGAGATGATGTGTATTTTTGTCTTTTATATGTCTTCATTGATATTTTAACAGAAATTTGAAAGATGATGCATTGGCAGCAACCAGCCCAGCACCATTTTCAACTGAAATCCGATGGAAATTAGTTTGATTCCACTATGAATGTTAACTTCATGAGATTTTCCTTCCATCAAATGCATCTCTCCTTCCCATTAGGCATATTTGGGTAGTACAAATGGGTGACTTGATGAGAAGCAGAGAAAGATTCATTCTATTTCAATTTTGAATATGACAGTTGTGAAGTCAGATTCATGTTCTGCGTGCCAACTTGCAATCCAATAAAAATTTAAATGTTTGAATTATTAGGTTGGTGCAAAAGTAATTGCGGTTTAAAAAGTTAAAAATAATTGCAAAAACTGCAATTACTTTGCACCAACCTAATACAACCGAGAGCAAGGACTGGAGATCAGAAAGGAGACATTTATAATGAGGTGACAATTTCCAGCATAATAGTTACTCATTTTTGGACCATCCTCCACGCATATTCCCTGCAGTTTTCATAGCTTGTAAATTGTCGCTGGGACTCATTTTGAATTCTCTTTGCTAGTTCATTCTCATCTGCATCAGCAGTCAGGGCAGATGTGAATAGCAACATAGTGTAATAGTAAAGAAAGAAATACTCAAGTAAAGCTCAAGCTTTGGAGTCAGACATGCCTGGGTTCAAATTTGGAAGTTGACTTTGACTTGCACTGTAAGAGCTGATGAAGTGTCCCTGTCTGCAGTGACAGAATTGCTTATGCTGACCAGACACCATATTTCTCAACTTCCTAGAACCCAGCCCACTTTTTTTCTATGTCAGTTGTCTCGTACTATCCCCTACAGGAAAAACACATTGCAAAAACCAACCCACTATTTTTTGCCTAGTATAATTTCCTCATTCTCACTCCTTTCTGCCAATAAAAGTCTTTCATTTGTATAGCTCCTCAGAGCTCTTTTCTGTCTGCTAGATTCAGTGCTGCCTGATTCAATCAATTTTTGCTTTAAAAAAAAAAAAACTCTGAAAATTTTTAATAAGCCCTCTTTTGTCTTTTAGCAGGATGTAATTCAGGAATGGCCAGATAGAAGAGATGCATAAGGCAAGTTAGGTGGTTTCTGCTTTTTTTTTTTTTTTTTTTTCTCCTTTGTCCTTGTTTTCATTCTGGAAATGAGAAAAGGAAAGAGGATAAGAAAAAAAGAAAGAAAGGGAGTTGATAGCTTCTTTAAATCCATTCTCAACTCAACATCCAAACTAAACAGAAACTCAATCCTATAATTTATATACACTAATCCTCAAAATATCCATTTGCAGACCTCCAGTGCCCCCTAGAATCTCTTATTTGCACAATTGGGACAGCTTTGTTAATGGTGTTGATAAATATGTGCTGCTACAATTTTACTGCATCACTTTGTGTTGTCCATAGGGAAATTACTAAACAAGTTCTCATAATCTAAAAACTGGACACAAATTTTGTTGCAAGATGATATAGAGTGAACATATTATAAAGTACCTCCCAGGCAATTGTGCCTGAGTGTCTTGTTTAGAGAAATGGTTATTGTGAGGAATAAAACTGTGATAGGACTGAAAATTTTCTGTTCTTTTTTTTTTTTTTCATGATTGAGAATGAGCAAGTTGTCCCAGGTTGTTCAGGAACAAGAGGTTTCACCACTACAACCCTGAGGGCAGTAGCGTTACTCTGCCTCTTATGCCTGTGCCTCTTTCACTTTATGAAAATGGAAAATTTTGTGGCTTTGGCATGCATTTGCCTGTCATACCAACTTGGACCTGAAGAGATACAATCATATGTGGCAGCTTCTTCCAGTCCAGAATCATACAGCACAGAACATATGATGAATTAGTAATTAGTTTGTGAATTCAGTTTACTCTAAGCAGTCTAAATGCATATTTTAAGCTTTGATTACCTTTCCATCAGGGTTTTCACTTTTTATTTCCTTCAATTATACAAGCAACTATAGAAAAGGCAGGATTTCAAAGGCTTATACCACCTGGATAATTGCAATTAGATGCGGTCTCTTCTCTACAGTAAGAGTGACCTAGTATATAAAACAGGTAAATTAGAAGGTGGTTTTTACTATTATGAAAAAAATTACTATTCTGTAAAAATTGCATTGTTAAATGATGGTAAAGTAGAATAAACTCTGAATTAGATGTCAGTAAACCTAAACTGTAAAATAAGGAATTCGCAATCTCTAAGGCCCCTTTGAATTCAAATTACATGTGAAACATAACATAGTTCTAGTAATTGGGAAATTACTAGAATTTAGAAATTGTAGATTTGAGAAAAACCAGTAACCATTAAAAGTAGTTGATCATTATACGATTTTTTTTTTTTTTTTGGTTTTCATATAATTTTTTAGGAACAGATTGATAATATCAAAGCAACAATTGACAGTTTACATTTTCAGCAAGATGTTGAAGAACTTTTCCAAGAAACTAGAGGGAGTACGTAGAAGAAATCAAGAGTGCTTAACAATGGGCAGAGTTAGAGCTTCAAGCAACCTTGGTAGTCATCCACTCCAAGTTCCAAACAATTGAAACCCATGTAACCAATAACTCATATGAGTCAATGAATGATGAAACCAAGCCTAGAGACCAAATCCTATAGATGTCAGGCCAGTGCTCTTTCAATGTACCTCAATATGCTTTTAGTCAATGGAAACGAGTTTTACCTCTGATATGATTAGTATCATAATTTTCAGTTTTCATTAATGCATTTGCATCTTCAAGGGTTTTATTCAATTGATCAAAAACTATCGAATCCACTTGCCATGGCTTCATTGCAATACCTGCTTATTTCATCAAGGTTGTCGCTCCTTCAGTGAAGATTTCTAAGTCAAGCAGTGAAGACTACACTGGAGACATTTTATAAAAGAAGTTTATACTTCAGTTGAGAAACAGTTTAAGGTTTCTTTCTTTTTTTTATTAAAGTTTATTGGGGTGACAAAGGTTAGTAAAGTCACATAGGTTTCAGGTGTACAGTTCTGTAATGCATCATCTATATATCACATTGGGTGTTCACCACCCAGAGTCAGTTAGCTTTCCAGTGCCTTATAATTGATCCCTTTTACCCTCATCTACCACCCCTGTTCCTGCCTTACCCTCTGGTAACCTCTAAACTCTTGTCTTGTCTTTGAGTTTTGTTTTTTCATTGGTTTGTCTTATTCTTTTGCTGTTTTCAGTTTTATATACCACATATCAGTGAAATTGTATGGTTCTCAACTTTTTCTGTCTGACTTATTTCACTTAGCATAATAATCTCAAGATCCATCCATGTTGTCGCAATGGAACTATTTCTGTTGGTGGGAATGCAGATTGGTGCAGTCACTATAAAAAGCAGTGTGGAGTTTCCTCAAAAAATTAAGAATAGGATTAGCATATGACCCAGCAATCCTTCTCTTGGGTATCTACACAAAAAATATGAAAACATTTATCCATAAAGATATATGTGCTCCGATGTTCACTGCAGCTTCATTTATGGTGGCCAAGACATGGAAACAACCAAAATATCTTTGATAGATGATTGGATAAAGAATATGTGGTATATGTACACAATGGAATATTATTATGCCATAAGAAAAGTTTTCCTTTCAATGAGAGGTTCCTTTTGGTTTTGAGGCTCCAGAAGTATGTAATGTGACTCTCCAGGGTTTGCAGCTCTCTGGGGCATAATAGGCTGTTCAACAAGCATCTTTTGGTTTGAGCTGAAGTTTCTGTTTTTGGAGGTGATGAGTTTGATTGCCTGATTCTTCCTCTGCTGGTAGGTTCTATTCTGATTATACTCCTAGCAATGCATACTTGTTTGCCTTCCACTACGTAAAAGAGTGTTACAAAAAGAAGAATTTAACTTACATCATTTCTGAAAGCAGAATTAGGCCATTAAATGGAAGTTACTGACAAGAACCTTGGGCCATAATTAGAAAGAATTTTATAACATTTAAAGCTCTCCAAAATGAAATGAACTATGTTGAAGTTTAATAAACTTCTTTTCATTGGAAATGTTCAAGCAGAGCCTGGAGGACCACCTGTCTGAGATGTTGTAGAGATGAAAAGAGAAATAACACATTAATTGAGAGATTGTACTCAACTTTCTAAATATAATATGCTTGTAGTCTATGAATTTTTCTATGTTAAAAATTTAGATATCAAAGTATCCACAAGTATTTGGGCATCTACTTTGGTGAGTCTAGCTATGAGAGTAAAAGTGGAAGACAGCATTCCTTCCAGAACAGAGTGCTCGTTAATGTTTTAGGAAACAAGGGTAATTTTTCTAAAATTCTTAGATAATGATATAATTAACTTATGAGCACATGTCAAGTTAGATGATATTATCTATAAATTCTGTGAGATCTGGGGAGTTAAGAAACATAATTGAATGGAAAGATTGAGTTTAAGGATGAACCTTAAAGAATTGGTAGGACTTAAATTTAGAGAGAATTATTGTGGAGATAAAAGATAAAAAGGAGGGAGCATGAACAAATATATAGAAACTAGAATATGCTGTGAAAGAGTTTTGGTGTAAGTGACATAAGACAGTAAGATGATGTTTGGGGAAGTACATTTTTACTTTCTAATGCCTCATCACATAATATGGTACATAAGCAAATGAATGTAAAAGAACCCAGAACTAGTTTGACCTCTATCTTTTGTTTTTAACTTTATTGAGAAATAATTGACAAATGTAATTGTATATATGTGAAGCGTACAATGTGATGTTTTGATACACATATACATTGTGGAATGATTACCACGATCAAGATAATTAACACACCAACCCCCCGTGCTATCTTGACATCAGGCCCTAAGTGCCACCTTAGGTTTTAATATGCAGCAGCCATAACAGCATCATACCTGATTTTATGTTGGGAACCGCCTCCTGAATTCTGTATAAGTTGAGAAGCAGTTTCTTCGCAATCAAATGCACCAGGCTGATTTGGAGTGTATGCGAGCTGCCTACCTGCAATAAATGGCACAGAGAAAAGCTTTCATGTGTTTGCATTGCACCCCCTTTACGATGGTAACAAGCAACTGTTATCATTGAAAGTAGGACAGAGAGTGGGAGAGAAAAGTAGGCACTATTATTCAGGCTCACTCATAATCATTGTGATCCAAAGAGTGGAAAGGGCATAGGGAAATTGGACAACTTTTACAGGCGATGCATTACAATGAATGGGAAACTTAGCAACCAAGATGGACAGAGGCAGTGGAGCCCTTGACTTCACAACCACCCCTGGAAATACTGAAGTTACCAAGGAGTATATGTTGAAAACAATCAGAGTAAATTGCAGAGCCATCTTTCATGCTACTTTAATTAAAAAGCCTTTCATCATTTCCAGCTGAAACATCTCTTTTCTCAGTCTTAAATGTAACTACTGAGTCTTCTAGTGCTTTCACATTTGTAGTCAGGAAAATTTGGTTTTCATTTCCAGGCTGTGAAGGAAAGCATTTTGTATATTTTCCCTGGTAATTTGAATGAATATGTCTTCTCTCTCTTTCACCTCATTCTAAAGTTGTGCATATTAGCTCAGGTATTGAAAGCCAGCTAGGATGTCAAACACTTTGAAATAAAGGTTATAAGGCATGTGTCAGAATCCCTCTGATATGCACTAAGTGAAATAAATATAAACAATAGGTACATTAGGAGGCACTTAGGATGTTATGTACTTAAGACCACTTAGAGGGAATTACTTTGATGTGACTGCAAAGCTGTTTGCTATTTATTCCTGGCTCTGCATCCTCTTGGTTTGTGTGCACCTTACTTAGTGCAGTAAACTAACCCCATTGCTCAGAATTGTTTCTTCCCTGCTTTTCCTTGTCAAAATCCTACCCAATCTCAAGTCCAGCCACCCTGTCTCCATGATCCTTCATCTCACAGCTTATTAATGAGAAGACCAGACTAGCTGACATGAATATAGGTTTGTGTCGTAAATATGGTCCAATGTCACATAAAAGTCTCTCTAAAAAACCTTTGTTATTAAAAAGAATGACAATGCCAGTACTACAAAGATATCTCATTTCTTGACTCTTAGGTAGATACAATTATAGTTAAATGTTCATCCCACAAAGCAATGGAATTTAATATAAAATAGAATTTATTTGCATATGCATGGGATTTCTGTGACCTATTTCCATTGTGGCTGTTTTACTGTGATTTTTTCTCATTTCCCTTTCTGAAATTCATCGTGTGCCCATCTGCCTGAGTCAGATAGTCTTGAAGAGATAGGAGTATCCAAAAAGTCGAGCATCTAATGTGTTGGGTCTTGGGGGCATTATCCTCACATAGGTCTGTGCTACTCTTTTATGAACATTAAGCAGGTAGTAGTTAAAGAGACAAGAGACACCCTACTTCTCGGCTACTTCACCAGTCATGAAGGTTGTCCTCTCACTTTGGAGCAATCCCAACATGTACTTCACCTTCTTCTAATGCCCTGTCTTCTAGCTCTGTTCCCGCCACAGTAGCCTGCTCAGGTAAAAACCCAAATATCAGAAGACACAGCCCCAGAGGAGCTTATACCGTGGTATACTGGTCCCTGAAGCTGCATATCTATCAGAATCTCATGATGATCTTGGTTGCCTCACTTCTGAGCATTCCTTCTGTGATTAGAAGATTTCTCAATGATGGAGATTTGTCTGTACACAGACACTGCTTGCCAACACTGGAGCTGCCAATGCCAGACACTGGTTTTCCCAGCCTTCCTTGCTGCCAGTGCATGGGCATGTGACCTGGGAGCTGCCAACTGCCACACCCACCCTAGACTGAATTAGGGTTTGGAAAGGTAAGTCAGAGAGGGATGTTTGGAGTACCCAAGGTATCAGGGACAGCCACAGGGCTAGTCCTGCTGTGATGTCCAGGGCAAGGTGGCAGGGGCAGCAGCCCTGTGCTGTGCTTTGGGGTACATTTGCAGCCTCCCTCTGAGCTGCAATGCTGTGAGTATACAGTGCAGTTTTTTAAACAGTTTTTTTAGGTATAATTTACATACCATTATTTGCACCTTTTTAAGTGTACAATTCAATGATTTTTGTAACTTTTCAAAGGTGTGCATCAGTCACCCCTAAAAAATCCCTTATGTCTGTTTATAGTTAACCCTGGTTCTAACCCCCGGCATAGGCAATTGTTAATTTCCTTTCTTTAGATTATAGAATTGCCTCTTCTGGATATTTCACATAAATGCAATCATGTAATCTGTGGTCTTTTGCATCTGGCTTTTTTACTCCAATGTAGTGTTTTGAAGTATATCCGTGTTATAGCATGTATCAGTACTTTGGTTCTTTCTCGTGTTAAGTAGTATTCCATTGTGTGGCTTTGTGTTTATTCTGGTAACAGTTGTTGAGGATTTATGTTGTGTCCACTTTTTGGCTGCTATGAATAATGCTGACATTACACAAGTTTTTTTTCAAATAAACTTCTTAATACCTTTGGAGTAGATTCTACTCTTTGCAACAGACTCCTGATGGATATGTGGAGTCTTTCAAAATTATAATTCCCTAGGACCCACTTCAACTACCAGCAAGAATCCTCATATCTGGGACCCAGGGATCATCTAACGAGCTACTGTCAGCAGTAAGCACGACATAACTGTGAAATGTTTGGGAGTCACTGGCATAGGAGAGAACCCTTGTGCTACTCTCTCCCACCTGTGTGCCTGTGGTTATACACTTTCCTCCTCTTAGAATATCTTTCCCGTCCACATTATCCTCCTCTAAAAAGTTCACCAACTTAAACATTCTTTTTAAATAAAAATTTAAAATACATTTTTTAGTTTGAAACAATTATTCCTTCCTCTGTGTTCCCATAATAATCTCTATGTTATCTATTAAAGCTTACCTTATTTAACTATTTTTTTTCTCTCAAATTTGACCTGTTCTCTCTTCTTGTACATTAAAACCTAAAAGCATCAAGGTAAGGAATGATCCCCGAAATTATTTTCTCCTTTAAAAGTATTATGAATTCAATTTCCAGCCATGTGCTTGCTAAATCACCTTATTTGATAGTTTGTTGTACTTCTGTCTGCCCTACTCAGTCTTAGTTTCCTTACAAAGGGAGTCATGTCTTTCTTAGTAGCAGCAAAATCTTCTTGTATTCATCTGAATTATGTAGATATTATTATTTAGTAGGTCCATATATTTATGTTGTCAGCCACTCTGTCCTGGTGATATTGAAGCAACTGATGTATGACCATCACTTTGAGAAATGTTAGTCTCAGTAGAATGCTAGAGTGAAAAATGTAGTTTCTGCGCTATCACATCCTCCCTTATCAGGTATCTCTGTTTTAATTTCCCTTTTAAAATAATTCACCCTGCTTTTATCTTGAGGATCACTCTGTCTAAGTTTCCTGGGTGTCTGGAGAACTGAGGTCTTTTCTAAGTTCCTGGACCAGTGTTCCAAGTTCCTACACTGTAAGTGCAGCCACCTATCTTAGATTACTTTGCTAGGCTCTGGGCATGGGCTTTGGCCAGCCCACATCTTGATTCTGAGCATTCAGAACCTGAGATTCTTGCCATTTTTCTCTCTCCTGACCTTGCTATGACTGCTCTTTTGCTGGTCTATTTTATAAGCTCTCCACCTCCAGTTTTACTCATCAGGGATTCTCTTCTCCATTCCGAACTTGCTTCTGAGTCATCATGGGTCACATTTTAGCATATGGAACAAGCATGAAAGAGGAAAGAGCCAGGATCTAGCCCAGAGCTGAGCACCATGGTGAAGTCGACATTTGGGAAATGGATCTAGCTTCAGTGCTCGTCTCTAGAGGCACAGCAACATGGACCAAGTGCCAAGTCCAAGGGGGCACTATGTCACAATCCTTGTTTCAGCCCTGGTTGGCAATGCTTTCAGCTAGGTAAATCATTCAGCCAGGAAACAGACTGGATGCTAATGATAACTTTGGAAACTGTCCAAAGAAAGCAGAACTTCAAAAACCTGGGCTGATAAGAGGGGCAGAGCTCTAGATTGGCCATGGCAAAGGCAGGCAGTGGGGCTCACTGGCATTAAAGTAGACTTCCAGGGAAGGCTCTGGTCCTAGAAAAGAGCTGGCCTCATGGAATAACCATCAAGAACTAAAGATAATAGCAAATCTGTGGAAGTGACCAAAACCAGGTATGAGAGAAGGGGAGAGAGAACATAAGGATCTAATATAACCAGAGAGCCATATGGAATGTGCATTTTAGGTGATAATAATAAGCCATCAGATTCTCCATTTTGAAATAGGATTTAATACCTTATTTTCTTGGAGGGGAGAATAAGACAGTTGATGTTCTAACTCAATCAGAACTCACCTGGAAACTGGAAAATCTAAAAACTTAAATTGGTGTACATATTTCTGTTTGATAATCTAGGATATGCTGCTAGGAACCAATGGCAAAATTGCCATAGCTTAACACAGCAAAGATTTATTGTAATTCATAGTATAAATCCATTGCGTGTTGTAGAGATGGCTGGTGACCTTGCTCTCCTAGGAACGCAGGCTGGTAGAGCATGTCACTGTTCCAGAGGGACGGAGACTTCTGGAAGGTCTTAAATCAGCAATTAATGGTCCAACCTAGATTGTATACATGACTTTTCTGTTTATGACTCGTTGGCCAGAACTAGTTACATGGCTCCATCCAACCTCAAGAAACCCAGAACTTGCCCAGAAGGTTTAGAACCAGAAATATTTGGTGAACGGCATTACTGACTATCCATGTCTCTCAGTTTTTAAATTGCTTACAAATTAAAAAACGTAATGAATATAAAACAAGGTTTCAAATACAAACACAGGCGTAGAATTTTATGATGCCTCTCTTTTCTAGTCATGTCAGTGTAACGGTGTGTAACCTCAGCGGTACCCAAAGCCTACATTTGAGGTTCCTCGATCCCTGTCCTACTCCCGGTCCACGTTGTTGGGCTCTGGTCTGTCTGAAAATATCCAAAGAGAACAGAGACAGTTACTAATAACTACTCTATTTCTCAATCTCATCAACTCACATTTGGGTCCTAGAACACAGCAATCCTTCTTTTTCTTCTCTTCCCACTTTCCTTTGCTGTCCCCTTCCCACCTCGAACCACCAGCCTATAAATACCTCATGAAGTATCCAATATTTTTCTGGGCTTCATCTCAAGAATATTTTTTCCTGAAAAAAAAAAATCCATCTGCATTTAATCATCATTAATCTATGTTGGCTCCAGCCAGGCTGGGCATTAACAAATTTAAATTTGTTCGTAGTATGGGGTTATGCACAGCACAGATACACAGAAAGACCGGAATTAAAAGAATAACGTTACTTGGAAATTCTCCCAGTTCTTACATATATAGAAATATCTTAAAATCATTCTATTTTAAAGAAGAATTTGGGAGAACATAGTAATACCAAAATAAATCAGACAAAAGTGTGTGTGTGTTTTAAAAAATCACCATCATGGTCTACATTATTCCTCTGCAGTAAAAATCAGATTTGTTATCAAGCTTTTCAACTGGATGTAGAATTTTAGTCCATTGTGTAACTAAAAGAAAGAGGACAATAAGTCCAACATTAGATAGATCCAGAGGCTGTTTGCAGTCTGAATGTCAAGTAAAATAGAATATCACTCACTTAGGTCCTATAACCTTAAATTTTCATGCGAATAGAAATATGCAAATGAGCCACTGCACTTCACAGATGAAGAACTTTGGGGGGAATCTGTAGCACTAAGCAATGTTCAGAAACAAACAAGACAAAAGATAGACTTTTGCACATTTTATAAATTAAAAACATGTATGTTTCGTGAAAGGTGAATTATTGTCATCTTCAGTTTTGTACAGAAACAAGGGCATATCTGTTTGGTAGAAGTTTTGTTTCCTCCCACACTTAACATGTGTCATGTACAGAAAATGAGGAAGCTGATCTTGGTCTGCCATCATAACTTATATGTGAATAAGCTGGTTTGGTATTTTAAAACATCAAGGAAAGAGTGACATAAATAAAAATGTTTCTAACATTACTTCATGGGTCAGCTATATATATGTTTTGTATTTTCTTCTGCTTTGAATTTAGAGAAAAATATGTTTTTTCATCCAAAAAGCAATGGTATGCTTTGTATTATTACATAATTATATCATCAACTGATAATGATTACATTAAGTAGCTAATTATTTTCATGATCACTTCAGAATAGGCATTCCAGGAAACTGCACTCACTCCCTTAAAATACATAAAAGTCTAATTTTACAAACCATCAGCAAAACCTTTCTTTTTTCCTCTCTCAACTCTGAGCAGGACACCTGTTTGTCTTTGCCCTCTGAGTATCTGCCTTAACTTAGTCATTCCCCATTCTTCAAATTGACAGGGACCAGAGAGAAAGCCAGCTGGGGAACTGAATAAGAGGTGTGTACCTGGAAGCTAATTAAGTTTGATTTATTTCTTTTGGCAGCACTTTGCATTTCTCTTTCAATGTTTTATTTAAAACTTGATTGCTTAAATAGCAATAAATAAGCAACTAAGGAGAACCCAGCTGATAATTATATTGAATTTCATCTATCAGCAATGGATTCATGATTTCTGACACAATGAACCATCATGTGTCTATTCTTGATATGTCATTCAAACTTACTTCAGCCCCCAGACTTAGGGGATTTCTGTTTTTTCAGATTAAAGAAAGAAAGTTAGAGTTTTCTTCTTTCAAACTATTGTTTCAATCCCACCTCTACCAGTAACCCTCCTTTGATTACTTCTCAAGATGAGAATTTTTTTTTCTCTACCTGAAACCTCAATACTGAGTTTACAGTTTTCCTATAATTCGTATAACACTGTCGCCATAGATTCATATGATTGCTACTTGAGTAATACTTTGACATTGGTCAGCGGAGTCGGAATGAGTCCTCACCCAAGTAACCCATGTTAATAGTTATGCAGTGACTAGCCTTGATTCCCTTATATGCAAATAGGAATGGCGACTTCTTGGATTGTTGTGACATCTCACCTTGACAAGGTATATAACAGATAAACCACAATAATCAGCGCAGAAATGGCACTTGTATCCTTGGAAGGGAAAAGTTCACCCTACTATCCCTGTGTCCTCCAAGATGATGGATACTCAATAACTTTGTTTATAAATAAATAAAAGAACTTATCATTGAATTAATTAATTGACTAATTCATCCATGAAAGAAACATCAGTTCTTAAGGAAGGGTGCAGAGCTGAAACAGGTGAGTAAGAGAGTAGAAGGAGAAGGAAGGAGAAAAGCAAAGACCGGGAGCAAGGAGGGTCCTGGTCCCCACTTCAGTAGACACCATTGCTCACTTTCCTCATTTCTTTCCCTTCCTTCAGGCCTGCTTACCTTTCTCCAGATGATGTAGGACTCTCTACCCAGCATCACAGTGGTCACTTCTGCTAACATTTGCTGAATCCTTAAAATAGATTACTCCATTCAACTCTCTCAATATATTAGGTTGTGCAATAGTAATTGCGATTTAAAAGGTTAAAAATAATTGCAAAAACCGCAATTACTTTCGCACCAACCTAATATATGATAAACGAAGCGAGCTGATGGGTGAGGTTGTGTCTCCACCTTACACGATGCCATGGGGCCTGAGATCAGGCCTCTAGGACTCCTTAGTGAATCTTAGTGTCCGTGCTTCTTGTGATGACCTAGTGCCAGCACCACATAAGAGATATTCCAAAAACGTATCACCATTTCCAAACCATCCAGGCCAACAGCTGTGTGATGAGTGTGGCCTCCAGCCTGAGAGAATGCTGCATCTGGCCAATCACAGAGTGCCACCCTTCTGCCCTGACCCACTGAGGACTTAGATCACCTGAGTTCTTGACAATATCTGCTATGGCAACAGTAAAACCTGGACTGAATCTTTAATTTGCCTCTTACTTGATGGGTAGCTTTTTGTTCAATATTTATTCCTCTGAACATCAATTTCCTCTTGTACAGAGTGAGGATGGTAATAAGTCTTATCTCTGAGGGTCATTGAATGGATTCAATCTGGTAGCTTCCATAAAGCCCCTACATAGAACAAGATCCATGAGTGGCCGCCAAAGCCCTCCACCTAACCGTCACCTGTGCCCCTCCAGTATCTACCATGTTCTTCTCTGCTTCCTCGTGAATTTGGCCTGTGGCTGGACCTTTTCTTCCACTACACTCGTCTTCCTAAAAGTTAGATTTGTATTTTCTTAGCCAGCTCCTGTATTAGTTTGCTAGGGCTGCCATTAAAAAATATCAGAGACTGAGAGGCTTAAACCACAGAAATGTTATTTTCTTACAGTTCTTGAAGTTAGAAGTCTAAGATCAAAATGTTGGCAGGTTTATTTTTTCCAGGGGCTTCTCTCCTTGGCTTGCAGATGGCCGCCATCTGTGTCCTCCCACATCCTTTACTTTGTGCACGTACATCCATGGTGTCCCTTTGTCTGTCCAAATTTCCTCTTCTTATCAGGACACCAGTAAGATTAGATAAGGGCCCCATGCTTAGGACCTAATTTAACCTTAATTACCTCTTTAAAGGCTACAATAACACTGCAGTGAGGGCTTCCTCATATGAATTTAGGGGAGGGGCACACAATTCAATCCATAACTGTGCCTTTTCCGTAGGTGTTTCTTTTCTTCTTATTATTATTAGTTTCAGGTATACAAAGCAATGTAATAGTTAGACTTTTACACCCCTCACAAAGTGATACTCCCCCCAGTCTACTACCCCTCTAACGTCATACAAATCTGTTACAATTCCATTAACTATATTCCCTATGCTGTACTTTACATCCCGTGAATATATGTGTAATGTAATTGTAGTTGACATCCATAGGAGTTTCTGTGTAACATTTTCTCTGTGAATGGGGGAAGGTTTTGGCCCAGGGACTGAGGGTAGAAATGGTTCTCATTCTTCAGTGTGGCTGAAGTGTCCATTAACATATGAGTAGATGTAGAAGTTCCCATGCCTAGAAATTCTAATCAAGAACTGTAGAGTGAGGCTCAAGGCTATGTAATTTTTAATAAGCCCCTCTAAGGCAGGAAACGTTCAAAAAAGCTCAGACATATACTAAAGTACTAGAGGATGGGTAAAACCTGAGAAAGGGATCAACCTCTTGTTTGAAATCCAAGCTTACTATTTTCTGAGTCATTGTTTCAGTTACTTGAGTGGCCCAGGAGAAAGCATAATCTTGTTAGGTCATCTGTTATCATTCAATCAATGTCTTGTTGTTAATTTTCTTGCTACAGATGTAAACAACAGAAATCTTTTTTATCTTTATTTTCCTAAAATTTCAGTTCCTCTTTCCATATTTTTCCTATTTGGAGAGAAGTCGGCTTTCCCAGTTTACTTACTTAATTCTAACTAACTGTTCTTGAGCACAATGGAAATCTCAGATGATCATTTCCCTTCAACTTTGCTGTTGACTCACATTTCCAATCCATTCTTTCCCTATTGTCCTTAATGATATCCTATGCAGCAGTACTTTATTCCCTTAACTTTCTGAAAGATGAAATCATCAATAATACAAAAACATTTTTTTCCTCCATATAAACAGCTTTTAGTTAATAGCATGTTGGAGCATTTGATGGCTGAAGCTAACTTTGAATATATGTCATCTCTTTATCAGTCCTGTGAATGCATCCAGGTTTCGCATACTGTGTTTCCCCGAAAATAAGACCTAGCCAGACCATCAGCTCTAATGCATCTTTCAGAGCAAAGATCAATATAAGACTCGGTCTTATTTTACTATAATATAAGACTGGGTCTTATATAATAATATAATATAATATAATATAATATAATATAATATAATATAATATAATATAATATAATATAATAAATATAATATAATACCGAGTCTTATATTAATTTGTGCTCCAAAAGACACATTAGAGCTGATGGTCTGGCTGGGTCTTATTTTCAGGGAAACATGGTACTTCGTCCGAGTCACTTAATGAAAATGCTGACCTTAACCTTTGGACTATAGGGGGCAGATTACAATGTGATCAGAACTTGAGGAAACCTTGTTCTGAGCCAAAAGCTCACTGAGGAAAACTCATCTTTAAGGCTGGGATCAGTAGGAAGGTAGTATTGGTCATATATTTACTTGATGTTTACTCAGTCTTCACTTGGGGGAGTCAAAGGAGACCACTCAGGGTGCATCATCGCCATCAGAGAACACCATGGATTTTACGTCAGTCCTCTATTATTATCAGTAGGAACAGGCTTAGAAAGCAAAGCCAGTTTCTAGAGCAGAGGCCAGCAAACTATGGACTGTGGGCCAAATTGGGACTAGTGCCTGTTTTCTAAATTAAGTATAATTTTGAACACAGACACACTTATTTGTTCATGCATTGCCTAGGTCTTCTCTCAGGCTACTCTGGCAAAACTGAATAGTTTGCAGCAGAGATTGTATCAGCACAAAATCTAAAATGTTTCCTATTTAGTCCTTTGCAGAAAAAGTTTGTCAGCCCTTCATCTAGAGTAAGTTCTCCCAGCTGTATGAAAAGCAAACATCAGCAGCAGTGGGATAAAAGAAGATGCTCACTGAAAAAAAAGAAAGAAAGAAAGAGAGAGAGAGAGAGAGAGAGAGAGAGAGAGAGAGAGAGAGAAAGAAAGAAAGAAAAGAAGGAAGGAAAAATGGAAGGAAGGAAGGAAAGAAGCAAGTTCCTCTTTCCAAGCCCTAAATTTTCAATAAAGAGATAGAGGTGATGACCAGGAGCATGGGTGTCCCTCGTAGTTTTCTTTTACTAATAAAACTCAGGCTACACTTATTTTCCCTCACAGCGCCCAACCATTGGATCAGTTTTTTTATATCAGAAATAGATTTAAATGACCATAAAACCCTGCTCCCTGCAGGATCCCCTTCCATGCCGTGCTTTCCCCTTGAATTCCTTGATTCCTGGTCAATTCTCCAGGGCTGCCTGGACTCCCAGGCACCACCCTCCCGGCTCAGGGTCATTCAGCTCCTTCTGGCCCCAGTTCTCACAACGGGAGCCACTGACCTGTGCCATCCCACTGAGATCAAATATACTCTCTGCCTAAGGGCACAGATGGGTAAATCAGACCCCTTACCTCACTCTCACTAATACCCATCTGGCCCTGTAAGACATCAATTTCTAAAGCACAGTGACCCCCAATAACATGTGACTCCTGCCCCTTTGGTCAAAGACTGACCACTCACCCAGTTTATCAAAAGTCTGAGATACCACAAAGGTGGAACAAGACAATTAGGCCTTGTTTACAGGTCCTTAGGCTTAAACCCCAGTTCCAACGAACATTACCACTTATTTCAGCAAAGGGAATCCAGCCACTGTGTGTGAGTGAGGGTCGGTGTGGGCCTATGTGAAGGTTGTATGTGCTTGTGCATAAAACCCCATGGTGAGTATGATGATGGCAACGATGGTAACTAACATTTACTGACCGTTACCTCTGTGATAGACACTGTGTGGAGGGTGTTACCTGAGCCACCTAGTATAATACTCACAACCTCACTTCAAGGTAGGTACTATCAGTAACTCCCAAATTACAGAGTGGTGGCTGATGTCACTGGAACGTTATGGCCCTGTGTACTTTTCTCTAAACTTCTTTTCCAAGGCCTTCCTGTATAGATATAATATTGACTCCTTCACTTAAAATGACAGAGATGACATGCAGACTAGGAGATTTTCCAGTGATGCCTTAACATCTCACAGAAATTCAAATCTGTACTTCATGTCTCCATTTATATTCCAAATGTACCCCAGCAATAAGACTCTTGCATCCAGGGAGAAGTCCATCATCTAACTCCAATTTTGTGATTAATAATAATGACTCTGGAAGGGTTAAAGCACAGCTATCTGGGGAACTTAAAAATGTGTTTTCACAGGAGTTCTGATAAAGCGGAGTAAGGAAGGGGTTTGCTCTGTTTCAATATGCATGCTTCGTATCGTATATACATACCAAAGATAAAAATAGTAGAAAGTGGAGTATCAGGATTCTGAAGTCTCCCAATCTTTGGCAGGATATTCTAACCGTAAATTGCAGAGGCTTTGATTTAAGGCATGATCACATGGAGTCCTGATTATACTGTTTACCACCTGATGGCCTTTGGTAATAAGCTCTTATGTTTCTTGATTCTCAGGTTTCTCATGTGTAAAATGAGAAGTTATGAGTGTGAAGTTTTCATGTGGTAACATAAGTAACCGTCTTAACACAAGGCCCAGCATACAGTAGACACTCACTTAACCATAGTCATGAATTTAACCTGAGTTATTATGCTTCATATTTATAACATGGTCTAACACTATGTATTTGTTTCCTGTTTTCTAAAGGGTAGTGTATGCATGTACGAACTCCTGCTTTACCCAGATAAGAGTTTGTTGAGCTTGGTTTGCTTGTTTGTTTTTTAACATAGTTCTAATATATCTGAGGTGTTTTTCTGCCTTGGTAGGTTCTGTACATAATTGAATCTTTTATCATTGAGTTTCTCACAGGACTCTAGGGACATTCATTTGAGTTTCATTTCTCATTGTTGTGCACTGGAGAAGAAGATTGTACAGAAGATTAGGTTTGAATATCTTCTAAACTAATACAAAATTATTGAATTTTACATTTCTAGTTAAAGACTGAACATGGATTTTTTTTCTCATTGGAACTAATTCAGCAAGTATTTCAGGAGTTCTCCATATGTCTTAAGGCCACTGTGGTATTGCTATATTGGGTAAAAATAATAAATAATATACCTACTTTCTGCCTGGTAGAATTCTGACTTTAGGTTGATACATTTTCCCTCAGTTAGTAAGGAAAGTGTACATTCACAACAAACCATTGAAATGGGAGGGAAAAAATTTTCTCATCCCTTATCAGTACGTTCCTCTCCACGAGGACGTAAGATTCCCCATGGATTACCTCTGCAGGCCGAGGGATGGAATTTGTTATAGCAGTGGTTCTCTAGCTTCCGTGTACATCAGAATGGTGGGCTTGTTAAAAAACATTTTTCTGGGCATCACCCCCAAATTTCTGATTCATCAGGGTGGGATGAGACTTTGTGTCTTTAACGAGTTCCCAGACATGTTGAAAACACTGGTCCAGCTACCACATTTTGAGACTATGAACATTCTCTGAAGAGGTGAAATATTCTCAGCTTTGCAGGGTGTATGCTTCACAAGCGCTATCCTCTTAACAACCAAGTGGGTCTTTGTTTCTAATATTAGCTTTTTCTTTACTTCCTAAATCTGAGTGCTCCCTGAGACTTACTCTTTATACTCTCCCCCCCTTCTGTCTGACTGAGCAGCCTGCAGCCTTCCTTGTTCACCTCTAAGCAGTTGGCTCTCACATCTCCGCTTCTAATTCCTGCAATTCCCTAGATCCAGAACTCCACATGTTCTTATTCAACAAGAATTAGTGGAACAAATGAATAAATGAATGAACAAACGGATGGACAAGTGGACGTGCAATGCCTCCGGGACTAACTAAAGAACCAGAAAACTTCAATCTGAAGTTCTCTTGGCTCTAAATCCCTGGTGTTAATCCAAATTAACTACAGAAATATAAACTTTATAATTCTCTGATATTGAATGGAAGTAAGGATTTGGGAAAAGAGGTGGGGAAGTGTGAAACTGATCTGCAATTGCTATAATTGTACAGGAGATTTAGGAAACAAGTAGACCTGTGACTGAAAATTTGCCACAGTGGGATATGGATGAGCTGTAGGAAACTGATTTTCCCTATCCCTTTTCCTAAAATTACCTTGACTTCAAACAGTAACTGCAGTTTATATGAACCACTTACCATATGACATGCTTTTTCTAATTACTGCTACTTCCTGGAGGAGTTACAGGGATTAGTGGTATCATTAAAAATTTAATAGATGTGGGTCTGATAGTTGCTATCACATGCCCATTAAATTTGCCTTTTTAAATCTCTCCTCTGTGCCTCAGAGTTATATTAACTTTTCTGGCCTTACTCATAATAGAGTCTTAGGGACCTTGATTGCTTTGACATTCCAAAGGACATTACCAGGTGTACTGTATTGATGATGCCGTGCAATTATGAGCCAGGTGAATGGGAATTTCTATGTATATTAGATTTCCTACTAAACACATGTGTCCCAGAGAATGGAAGAAAAATAACCAAACGTACTCAGCATACTTACTGCCTCATCAGGGAGACTTTTAGTGGCCCAGTCATCTTAGGTCATTCTATGCAGGATGGGACACTTTTCTACTATCAGATATGGAAGTAATACCATATTCTGGAGGATGAGAGCTACCTTTCTAAGCAGCCTCCAAAGCGTAGATGGCGCAATCAAGAAGTGTGGGAAAATTAAAACCCCATGGCGGTGAACTTTAACCAATGAGAAATGGGGAATCAAAAGGAGCTAAGCAGCTAAATTCTTCTTTTGTCTCTAATGTGACCTCTCAGAGATGTGATTTCTCTGAAGTGCTGCCAGAGAAGATATACATGCTACATTAAAAACAAAACAAAACAAAACAACTGAGAATTTTGCTGGTCTTTTTTTTCTATTTGGAGTTCATCATGAAGCAGTGGCCAGTACTATAATGCATCACACTGTGATGTATTGCATCTCCCCTAACCTCAGTTTCCTTTTCACTAACCCCCACCGTCCTGAACTGGCATCTTCTAAATAAATTGTAGCACCTTAATCTTTCTCCCAGTTTCTTCATTCCCGAGGACCCAGTTCTACTACTGATTATGCAGGGTTTATTCTAGAAATGTAAGAATGATTTGACATCAGTACATTTATCAAATTTACTAAATTAATCATAAAAGAGAAAAAAAACATATGATTATCTCAAGAGAATAATTTTATGAATAATTTTTTTTCAATACCTGTGTTTTATTTTTAATGTGAGATTTTTAGAAGTGGATAATAATTTCTTAACTTGATAATATATATATATATATATATATACACACACAAAATCTAGAGCAAATATCACTCTTAAAGGGAAAACTTTGATTGCACATCATTTAAAATGAGGAAAAGGCAATGATGCCCACTATTTATGTGTGAACTACTATTGCTAGCATTTAACACAGTACAAGAGGTTGGGGCCAATGCCATAAAATAAAATTAAAATAAAAGTGCAAAAAAAGGAGGGGGGACGGACAGAGAGAGAAGAGGAGAAGAAAGAGTTTAGAATTACTTGTTGATTATGTAATCATTTCCAGAGAAGAATTATTAGATATACTATTGGCCAATACAAACTTAAGTTACAAAAATAGTGTTCTCTAGTCCAATATCCAACTATAATAGCAAAGAAAAAAGAATTAGGTATGTAATTAAGTATTAATAACTTAATGTATAAGATCTTAACAAAATAAAGAATGATGAAAAACATGAAAGGAAAATGTGAATAAGAGAAGGATTAGACCACGTTCGTAGATCTGATGACAGTCTTTTAAAGTTGTCAATTTGCCCCTCAAACTATAACTCAATGTAATCATAATTAGTATTCTAGCTGGAGTTTTGACACATTTTTATTCTAAAAATTTATATGGAAATATATAAGGTCCAGAAACAACAAAGGAAGAAAATTAATATTACTGGATAATAAGACATATTATAAAGTTATAACAACAAAAACCAAGTGGTACTTCTCCAAGAACAAGCAAACAGAACACTGGAAGAGAATCAAGACCCCAGAAATTGACCTGTGTGTGTTTAAAAATGAGACACGTGCTTAAGTTGGAATCACAAATCCATGGAGAAAAGATGGATTATTTAGTAAATGGGTCCTGGAAACCTGTTTCACAGAGCAGAGTATATGTAAAATAGCTAAATGTAAAAGTAAAATTATGAAAGTAATAAAAAAAAAAATACAACATGATTGTGTCTAGGGGTGAGAAATGCTTTCAGAACAGAAACAAAATTAGAAGGTAAAATTTTGTAATTCTATTAACATATGGCAACTATCGAGAAAGGAATCACGTGAGTGACGTAGGCGTTAATCAAAGATTCTGAGATTTCAATCCTGTGAGTTTTCAAGTAACTGGGAAAATAGTAGCACTGTTTACAGTGATGTACAAATTGGTAAGTGGAGATGATTTGAGTGAAAACAAGTAGATTGGAAGAAGATATTTACAATCTGTAAAACTGACAAAAAAAGTATTATCTGGAACTATACTGTTTAATGCATAGTCACTGGCTATACATGGCTATTTAACTTTGAATTTAAATCAGTTATATAGAATTACATTTTCTCAGTTGCATTAGCCACATTTTAATTGCTCCCCAGCCACATGAGGTTGGTTTAGCAGTGCAGACAGAGAATATTTCCATTATCATAGAAAGTTCTGTTGAACAGGCTGATCTAGAATATATCAAAAACTCATGCAAATCAATAAGAAAGGCAAGTTAAACAAACAATTCATAAAGAAATCTAAATGACTAGCAGGATTTGAACATATGTCCAATCTTAGTAGAAATGAGAGAGAAAAAAATTAAAATGAAAAAATTAAAATTTAGACAAAACAGACTGACAAAAATTTGAAAGTGGAATAACTGCAAAATTTGATTAAAAAATTTGAAGAAATAAGGACCTTCATACAGTGTTGATGAAAGTGTAAACTAGCACGACCTTTGTGGAAAGCAGTTAGCAACACTATGTAAAATTAAGCATATCCATGTCCCAGCATTCACACACCTGGTGGTACACAATAGAGAAATTCTCATGCAGGCTGATGTGATACAAATCATCCTGGTCCTGGATGCTCCATTTCAGAGCTGGTTCTGCAGGTCTAAGTACTACAACAGAAGAAGAGTGTGATTTTGGCTCTAGGAATTCTGCTTCTCTACCAAGACACTACTCTTAGAGGTTACTTGGCCCTCAGCTCTACAAATAGATAGAGCATTACAGAGATGGGTCTCCATCTAGAAAGCTGGCCATGTTAAATATAGACTACACGTGCAAGACCTAAGCTGTGGGGCAGTGAGAGTCCAGAGGATTGTGTACTCTCTACTTCTATATTTGTAAGGGTTTCCCAAATGAACTTCATATGATATCTGCCCTGCACGGTGCTGTAAGTGTCTGTATGTAACTCTTTTTAATGAACTAGATCTGTATGCAGATCTGTGGGAAGATATTTGTGTTTTCGGGGTAGTGGAAGCAATATCAGTGCCTATTGCTAGGGAAACAGATAAGGAAAATGAGGTAGATCCATAATAATATATTATCTTTTCTACAGTCAGAAGCAAGAAATTATGTCTTTACTATTCAGCCATGGGTCTTAAAAATAGTACTGAATCAAAACAGTAAGAAACAAAATAAGTTCTATAGCTCATAGCATCATGTACATTAAATCTATATACATATTCCTGCATATTTTATTAGGATATACGCACATTAAGAAACATATAGCAAATCATTTTTAGTAAGTAGAGTAGGAAAACCAGATTATGTTCTAGAGATGAAAAAAGAATAAATTAAAGTTTTTAAAAGATGCTTTGCATGGACTTATGATTCTAATGATACGATAATATGAGGACTATGAAAGACTCAACTGTTTGTTCATGAGATATCCAAAGAGCAAAGGCATAACAAATAATATTTTTTTTCAAATGACTTAACAATAATTAGTAAAGTAATCAAGTGAGTGATATAGGGGTTAATCAAAGAAGATTCTGAGATTTCAATCCTGTGAGTTTTCAAGTAACTGGGAAAATAGTAGCACTGTTTACAGTGATGAACAAATCGGTAAGTGGAGATGATTTGAGTGAAAACAAGTCATTTCTGTTTTATACATACTGTATTTGAGGTACTGGTACAACACCCTAATGGAAATGGAAATACAATTTTTATTAAAAAGTAAAATTATACTTTTGAAACTATTCAAATGGAGAACCTCATAAACTCCAGATTGTTGAATTTGGTGGGCCGTTGGTAAAGATCGCTATACTCGTAATAAGAAAATGAGCTAAAGTAAAATGGCGGCTAGATGAGAAGCAAAGGGAGGAGTACAGATGGGAAGGAAGCTGAATGAGATACCCCAGGGTGAAAGATATTAAAATAGGAACATGAAGCTATATGGTTTCCCAAGTAAGGCACATATATGTTGTGTCTGTTATATATGTACATATAGCATGTTTTCTCACTTCCATGTGAAGAAATCAAACAGCCTTTTGAATATTATGGTTCCTATGGAGCATCATTTTCCAGGGTATGTTCTTTCTCAAAGTCTTAAAGAGAATGGATATTCTAACTTGTGATATAATATTTTTAGACACACATTCTTAGGTTTGTCCCTTTGTCCCTCACATTTGGAAAGAGATACATCGCTAGACATAGCATTGCATAGACACAACCTCCTCCAACATCTACAGCACTAAGTCAGTGTTACAGAGTTATTTTAAACCCAGTTCCCAATGTCTACTATGCATTTACCCTGTCAAATTAAGGTGGGATCTTCTTCTACACCATGCCTGGTTGGCTAATGCTAATTGGGGCCACCACCTCCAACCTGCATTGCTACTTGAATGCTGGCTCTTTCCTCGTCTTTCTGAAGAATTCCACTGATGCACAGCTAATTTCAGGGTAGAATGTGTCATCCAAAGTCTTGCCATGTTTTTCTGAATAATGTAGAAAAAGGACACCAATGAGTATTGGTAACATCAAAAGCAGACATCAGGTGCTTAAGGAGAGTCACCAATTTCTGTGACTGTCATAAGCTTTAAATCCATAGTCAGGAGATAGGGGGATGATGAAAGTATATTCTGTCATTTTGAAGGCCAGCAGAAATCCTATTTTTCTAGCCCCCCCAAATCAAATGAACATTGGTATTTACATTTACCAAGCCAGCTCTAATGGCCTCAGACTTATGGGAAATTCTTTCTGAATTCTTCCATTACTGTTATTTTAAGGTTTGGGATATGTTACTGTGAACATTTTTTTAAAATTATGTATTTTACGTATGTGCATGTCTATAGAAAGTTGAGAGATGCTATAGCAAGAGCTGCCAAGCAGGCACTATTTTAAACTAGAATCCAGTGTTAGGAAGTGTGGTCCTTGAGCTCAGAGAAGATGACAATTTTGGAATCATCAGCACAGATAGTACTTTCAGTATTGTGATAGAATTCCAAGGCCACCCTCGTGATTATCTTATGTGGGCCTGACTTAATCAGCTAAGCCCTCTAAAAAGAAGTCTAGAGATGAGACTCAAAGCTGGAGAGACACTCTTTTACCAGCTCTGAAGTGCCATGCATCCTGCAGCCACATAAAATGAATTCAGTAAACAACCTAAGAGAGATCTGCAATCCTGGTTGACAATTTGATTTCAGCCTTGTGAGACGCTGAGCAGAGGACCCAGCTATGCTGTGCCCAGACTCCTGACCCATGGAAACTGTGGTAATGATAGGTGTTGTTTTAAGCCTCTAAGATTGTGGTAATTTCCTATATAGCAGTAGAAGACTAATGTTAATACAAGTATTGTGATTGGGTCACCTGCCTGATGGAACCAGTAGGTAGGAAGACAGGAACAGAAGACTGCACCTCAGAAAACTACTCCCAGTTAAGAGAGGAGGCATACTTCACAGAGCTGGTGTCCCCTTTATACAATAAGATCAAGAATAATAGAATTTAAGGAGGATCAAAAGCCAAAGATGAAGGGTAGTTAAGTTCAAAATGCTGCAGAGATATCGAGATGAATGCAAAGTTGAACGGACAAAGGCATTAAAAGAAAGGTCATTAGTACTTATGAGCCCAAAGGTTTTTACCAGTTAAAAAGAATCATACCATCTGCAACTCTGAGCTCAATTGCAGAAGTGGCCTGGAGTATATAGTAATAATCAAACTCAAGACATAAAAAGCTATGCCCAAAGCCAACGTTACTTAGCTTTAAGAAGTGATACAGACCAGAGCATAAAACACAAATTGTGGGCAATTCAGCATGACTCAAAAGTACAATGTCCAATGCCTAAAAATCCCTCCACACTCAGGGCATGAGAGAACAGGTTGAGTGGCTATAGACTACCCCCCTCTGGAAGATGCAATTTCTGGAGGTCTCTGTAGCTTTTCTACATTGCTAGTCATGTGCCTCCTTCAAAGGTATGCTGCTAGCACATAGTCTCTATGGCAGCTGAACATAATCAATACCAGTTATTGATTACTCAATAAACTACATTGACAATGAGGTAAAGATGCTTGTCCATTGCAATAGTAACCTTGATCATGTTCTCTTTATTTTAAAACTGGTATAGTGCTGTAAAATCTTTGAGTTAATATTGCAAGAAAGATTTGACTGGGGGGAAATCCTTAGGCTAGAGGAAATGCCAGCCTTTCCTTCTGCCCCATTCCAAACAGAGGAGACACTCATTATTATGATTAAGTGCCTGGATGCTTTCTCTATTAACTGCACCCCTCCAGTATGGTTTTCCATTGCTGTTTCTTCTATATCAGTACCACGCTCCATCTGTCTAACTTCACCTACCTCCATAATTTCAGGTGGTAACTACTCTGATCTGCAAAGTCCACCTTTATTTCTAGCACCTTTTTTTGTATTATACCATCTCAACACAGCCTGCATTTATAGTAGCCAGTGTCTTCAGTTCAATCCTGTGCTCATTTATTTATTCTTTCCCAATGTGGAGCCCTGTCCTGCAGCCTCCAAAGTGTAGTCAAGATGGTAAAACTAGCAGTAACTCTAGTAACCCAGCCATATTGTAAATTTTGCCTAATACAAGGAAATTATATTACTATGGCTAAAAATTGCAAGCTTTGGAAAACAACTCATTCAGTACTGGATATGCTTGGACTATTCATGAAAAAAGCTACAAGATTATTTTACTTCAATCTCATTTTACAGGCATAGATTATAAGTGACACTGTGGGAGATGGTTCTGGTCAGTGGCAAGATGACATTACTTTCTAACTACATTCTGGAGGGCAGGTTCTTGGCTAATCCCAAGGACTAAGATAAGAAATCTTCCTGTTTACTTTTTTCTCACTATGCATGACCTCACACACATATACACACATGCTCTATACATCTTCACACACACTCGGACACACATACACACAATATTTCACTTGTCCATCCTACAAGTAATCTGTCATAATCTCACCCTCCCCACAGTGCTTTCCTCTAAAATAAAAATAATAAGAGCAAAACAGACCTCGTTTAACTTACACAGTCATGAGATAGAAGGATTCTGGGTTCAAGGCATACACCAGCCAGTCAAAGACTTTCCAGGTTCATCCCAGACTAAGAGACAGCTCTTCATCAAGTTAACTCAGAAAGTTACAGTGTTACTTCAACCAGCAGAAAAGTCAAACACAGGGCTTGCTTATCTCAGTTCTGCTTCCTTAAGGAAATGCTTCCAGCCTAATAGGAATTTGCCAAACTATATATGCATTGTTTGCAAATATATGTATGTTTGCAAACCATGTATGTTTTGTTTGCCAAACACAGTGTGCAGAATGTTGTGTGTCATGAACCAATTTTAATCCACCAGCACTCTGCTCCATCTTTATTCTTTCTACACATAGCCTCATGTTTTAGACTTTGAGTTTGGGTCTTGACCTTATCAACTGTCATCAAAAGTGATGGGCTTCTCTAACCCAAGACTAATCAATTCCATCTCTGCCTGGTTCTGAAATCCCTCCCTTCTTCTTCCACTAAGGTTGCTGTATATGTAGCTTGAAATTCTGAAATTTGCACTTCTTCCATCATAGTTTTGCTTTAGAGTCTGAACCTTTGACATATAGTGACCTTTGAGGATGTGATTTTCATAAAGACTGAAAATTGAAAGTGAAGGAAAGAATTAGGGTCAAACATATGGGGCCAAAGAAGCATTGGCAGTGATAATAGCAGCTTCCATTCACGGGTGGTTTCTTTAAGACAATCTCTCTGTGATCATATTTCACAGAATCTTTAACACTCTGGAATAGATTTTATTAATTACATTTTACAAATGAAGAAACTAAGGCTAAAAACTATTAATTTGTTTGTCTTAAATCTCTCAGCTAACAAATATCTGAGTGAAGATTTGAACTCAGGCCTGTGTCTTTCCAGAGCTCATAAAATTGACAGCCAATAGAAGTAAATTTTAATAGATATAAAATTTAGGAATACATCCAATATGGTTAATCAAGGGTTGCTGCATATGGAGATCTTCTTGAAAAATTATTTATTTTCTCATCTCTCCATTCAGCATATTATAATAATACTGAAAGCAACTGAGTAGGTTTCTTTCATCCATGAGTTATAATCTAAGGCTTGTTTCATGATTACTAATGAATCTCACTTTCTAAGACGTGGTAGAGGAATTCAGAATACACTCCAGAAATTTCTTAGATTTAGAGATTATGAAAAGTGAATCTGAGGATCAAAAGAGGAAGATGAGTGAACCAAAACAAGAGTTTTCCTAAGTGTACTGCTCTGGAAACTTGTCAATGAGTTATCACATGCACATACACATACTTACAAGTAATGTATACTCTACTCCCCATGAATATAACAATTCTTTAATTACTGTGAAATTATATAGTATAGAAAATTGTTTTAAATATGCAATGGTCACCAATTCACTACAGATGCTCCTCCCATCAAGAGTAGGACCTTGAATTTTGGCAGGCCGTATAACTTTCTGTGGCCAATAAAATGTAATGGAAATGATTTCATGCAATATCTGAGCCATAATCCACAGGCCTTTAGCTTCCCCTTTCATCCTCTTAAATCCCTCTGGCACCATGTGAAGGAGTTTGGCTAGTTTCCTTAAGGATAAGAGACCATATGGAGAGAGAGAGGCCCAGCTGCTAGTCAGCACCAACCACCAGACATGTGAGTGAGACCATCTCAGACCATCCAACCCGCCAAGCCACCAGATGGTTGTAATACATGGGTGACCATGGACAAGGTCAGCGAAGAACTGTCCTGTTGGCTCAGCCCAAATTGCTGACTCATAGAACTATGAGCAAATACAAAGTTTGTTGTTTTATGCCACTAAGTTTTGGGGAAATTTGTTACACAGCAACATATAACTGATGTAACTTAGTTCCATCCATTACTGCAAAAAACAATTTGACCTTGAAGCAGTTATTTAATTAAAAACCTAATTAATATTTTCAGGAATATGCTTTCAGGAATGAGGAGGTAGAAAATTTCATTCTAATGTCACATATACTTAAGTAGCATCCTTAAGGAATATTAAGTGGAAGACAGTTGGCTCCTTAATGAAGATATTTTTTTCAGGAGACTGTTCTGTTCTGTTTGAATGTAAGCCTAGTATCTGGAAAAGAACCTTAAAATGTTTCTCTTTCTAATGGAGAATCAAATGTCCTCACCATTAGAAACATTATAGGTCTACCTGTTCCTACCTTTTGTAGGTAAAATCTCCTGAAATCCAAGTAAGTATGAAATATCAGTCTTACAGCTAAGGGAACTATATTTATCATTTCTTGAAAATAAATGTTAACATATAATTTTTGCTTGTATTTTATAAATGTTCTCAAACCTCAATACTATTTTATTTTAGCAGCAAGATTTATAATAACTGAAATTAGATAAGCACTGCAAGTAAATCACTGAAAACTACAGGCAGCTATTAATAAGACACTTGAATAAGCAACTCTCTTGGATTATTTTAGCATTCTTCCCAGAATTTCTTTTTATTTAATTAAGATACTTTCATCTACACACTGACATTCTCTGTGCTCCATTACCCCAGTCATTTTTATTCACATCAAGAGCAGGGATGTATATCTCCTGGTCTCCTCTTTCTCTTTCTTTCTTTCTTTCTTTCTTGCTTGCTTGCTTGCTTGCTTGCTTGCTTTTTTCTTCTTATTTTTTTTTTAATCAATAGATGAGAGTGTTGCCAAGTTAAGAGCATTTCCATTTTTCAACAGTAATTTTGCATCCTGTTCCAAATCCAAATTCTAAGCTTATTTCAAAGTATTGCTCTAAAGCTTTATTCTAATCTTTTCCAAACATAACTCTGCTGTTTACAATGACTTTAATGTGTTAACAACATCTCTGCAGCATGATTGGCTGTAGTTATCAATAGGGTGTGTTTCCATCTAAATAATTTCATTTGATGGTCACTGAGCAAAACCTCATGCTCTAAAATGTCAGCCTCACCACATATGAGTTCAATCATTGTATGCTCATTCATTTGTATTTAAGGCTTTGTGTTTTTATAAGCTTAGTATAAAAATTCATTTAATTCTGGAAGGGATTAATTCTTGTTAACAACCACCTAGATTAACAGCTGAAGATGTATCTGAGAGCTCCATGAGGGTACAGGTTTATAGAAATAAGATATGGATAGGAGAAGTTTACAGAATAGAAAGAAAAATCGCACATATCATGCCAAGGAAATTTTTTGGCAGCTCTATTCCTCTTTACCTTACCTCAACCCTCTTATTCATAAATCACTTAAAAGATTGAGTCAGTTTCTCCCTAAACCATGAATTCTTACAGGATTCCCTCTCACCCACCCTCCCATAACTCTAAGACAACACACTAAATGATCTTATGGTACTCTAGTAAATTAATTCCAGTATGAGACATAGGTGTGGAATCAAATAAAATTTCTCTACACGTATTCTTTTCATCACCAGAAAGCTATGCTGTAAATATATTCTAGGATCTTCATACTTGACATTATAAAATACTTTGTGTTGGACAGCATGAAAAACCAGAAGAGAACATGAGGGATATTAACTGGTAGCTTTAAAAATATTTTCAAGTGCAGTTTGGTGTTTGGGAAGATTAGAGTAAAGCTTGTTACTAACTTTCTAAATAAGCTTAGGATTTGGATTTCATGCTAGAAACCATTCTCATCTAAGTCCAGGAGACAGAATAAAACCATTATCACAATTGGAAGCACATACTTTTCTAAAATTATATAAATTTGTGTGTAAAAGTCAAATGTAATTTTTCTTCAAAAGATTGGAGATTTATGTTGTTGATTAAAGCAACTGAAACAATACAATAAAGGGTTGTAAAATGGCAAGTGCTATGTGTTCAGTAGTGGACTGAATTAGCAAGTGGTTTGAAGAGTTTACAGGGACACTTCTAAAGATGAATTAAATTTTGTTTCCTAGACTTCTCTGTTCTTTTTCTTCTTTCTGTCCAAATGCTGTGCGTTTTTCAAAGTTCAGTTCGAGCTCCAAATTCAGAGTGGAGTCTTCTCTGAATTCCAGCTCACTCTAATGTCCTTCCGCCTTCAACTAGCTCAGTGTACGCATTAAACACCATTTTAGTGATTTCCATTGAAATTATTTTATTGGTATGGAGCTTATTGCTAAGGGTAAAAGCCCTGTTGGATCAGGAACTGAATGTTGTATGTGTGTGTGCATGTCGTATTCCACCCACCAGATATATTGTGCTGTGAAATGTGCCCTGACTCAAGCATCAAACGGGTCAAAAATAAAAATAAATAAAAATTAACCATCATTACCAGGTCAGACAAATGTTCCACGTGGGACCACCACTTACACTCTCAGCTTCAGTTCCTTCCTCCACAAATAGGAATAGAAGAACTACTCTTTGCCCTCATCCACATGTTGTGAAGATTAAATAAGACATGTTTCCTTTGATTTTGTTGTCAAATCTATAAATGCAACTGCTTTATGAGCTATAAATAATTCATATGATATGAGGGTTTGCTAGCATGTTTGGTTACTGACTGAAGTAACAATGGGTTGAATCTTATTGCTCCTTGGACTTATAGAATATGTATAAAACATGTATTTATATTGAATGATTAAGATTACGTATATATGAAATAAGATTGCATATATATATATATATATATAGTTATAGTTATTAACAAGAGTTTTTTATTAACCCACAAGTCATTACTGACACAATTAGGAGAAAGAGGTAAACCACCCTAGGCAAGAGAATTGGTTACCAATCTCTGAATCAGCTTCAAATGTTCTTTTAGGGAGCAGGGAAGCATCCAAATGCAGACTAGTATTCATGCTTAAAGAACCCCAGGCCATGAGAGAAAGGCTTCCTTTACCAGTTCCTTTACCAGTTCATCTCTAGACCCAGACTCACTTCATCATGCTTTTTGCTTCTTGATTTCTGCCTGCTTGTGTTAGCAACTCCCTTTGTAACCTTGGGTAATTTTTCTTTTTATCTGTAAAAACACTCAGTTTCTTATTTCAAAGAATAATATTTTGTAAGTATCTCATACAAACAGAAAAAAAATTAACTCATAAATGAGTATATCAGTAAGATGGTAATGCTAGTTCAAAAAAGCATTTGAAGATTGGTTGGTTATATGTAGTCATTAAAAAGAATAAGGTTATTTTAAAATAAAGCATCAATATTGATTGAGCAATTGTAAAAAATGTACCATACTAATGTAAGACATTAACAATAGGGGAAATTGGGGCAGGTCGGGGAGGCAAAGAATAAAGTTTAAATAAGATTATGAAGATAGTTAATGTTTTACAGGGAAACAAATCCACTTATTTGGGATGGTCTTTTCTAGCAAAACAAATTATTTGCATCTCCAGCAGACAAAAATCAACATATAACTTTTCAATGTCAGGACTTCAATCAAATGGTAAATAGCAAAGCCAAACACAGTTGTATTCTCTTAGCAATAATCTCGGGTTGCCTATTAAATAATGCCCCAGTATGATACTAGGACAAGCCTGTGCACTTTGGCTTTTTGGTGTTGGAGAAGTTTTTCTTAGTACTTTTATTATTGGTGTTGTTATTGTTATTCTACCCTTCCCTCTTGGCATTTCTATCTCCAGCATGTAGCAGCTCCAGCCATAAACTCTGACTTGGATTTTTCAACTTTATATTTATGGATGTTCCCCAGACTGATGCTGAAATGGCCCTCACCTTGGTTTACACTCTTGCCGTTGGCAATCCAGGAACACTTCCCCACTTTCAATTCCTTACTGGCCTAGCGCCAAGCCTAAAGGGTGACTCAGGGTCCTGGGAAAGTGCTGCCAATGCTTCAAAAGAGGGACGAAAGACAGCAAGAGCCAAACATTCAAAGAAATGTCAACAGCCTGATTCTACTCAACTTAACTCCTGCCCGGCTTCTACAGTCACCGGCATTTCTCCTTTCTCAGAGCTTTAGCGTCCCATGCTGTCACTTCCATGAAGCTTTGCTACTAGTGCTGTTTTCTTTGGAAAGATGGGAGTGAAAAAAAGGAGGGGAAAATAGTTGAGACTATGGTTTCTTTCCAACTCTTTGGACCACAGCAGTCTCTTTGACCAGTTCATGTGGACAGAAAAATAGGATTTGTATCAGAGATTCTGCTTCCATACAGATTGGGGTCTTCCATTAAGTTCAAGCCAAAAGAGATTAAAAAAATAGAAAACTCCCCCGCAACAGCTTATTTTCCCAAATTTTGACTCCCTTGTACAATCCATATGCTTTTTTCCCCTCTTGTTTAGTGTACTGAGGTAGTTATCTTTCCTATTTTATAGAGAGTTTTTAGTTGTAGTCAGCAAGGCAGATATGCTTTATGGGCTGATTCCAACTTGGCTAGAACTGGAAACAAGGAGTATTTAAAAACAAAATTTTATGATAAGACTCTAACAAATGACTCATATATTTTGCCTGTGAATTGTTGAGAAGTAAATGGAGATGCTTATCTGAAGACCTTTGTGATTGATCAGTGGAGGTCGAAGAGGGAGAATAGAAAATTCATTTGACTCATGGAATTCTAGCTATCTATGTCGAATTAAAGGTTAGTATCTTTCATTTCAGGAATGGGGATTTGATAGAAGTTTCAGGCTCTTGGGCATTAGGAGACCACTAAATAGAGTGGCTGTGAATGAAAGATTGTATGTAATCTTCCTCTGGGGCCATGGACCAGAGAAAGGACTCTGGGAATCGGGTTGGGTACAGAGTGACATCATAGAGCCCACAGGACTCTGGTCATGATTAAGTTAAACAGTGATGCTTCTGCTTTCCTGTGTCAGGGGGTTACATGAGTTCTTTCTTTCCACCCAGTGGTAGAATTGCTGTTTTCAACTTGAATTCTAATTAAGGAATTATTATCCCGGCTAAAACAGTGGTTTTAAACCAGGAGGGGTGTACCCCCTGGGCGCTTTTGGCAATATCTGGACGCAACAGACACAATGGAAGAGGGGAGTGCTACCAACATCTAGGGTAGCTGCCAGGGGCGCAGCTAACCTTCTTACATTGCACAAGACAGTGTTCCGCCAAAATCTTATCAGGCCTAAAACGTCAATAATGTCAAGACTGAGGAAACTCTTACTAGAGTAAGCAGCACTCAATGCCTCCCATCTCCAAAGAAGTAACTGGCAGAAAACGAAAATAAAATAGATTATGACGTCCTGGAAAAGCAAAACTATGGAGACAATACAAAGATCAGTGGTTGCCAGGGGCTTGGTGGGAACAGGAGCACTGAGTAGGCAGAGAACAGCACATTTTTCAGGCAGTAAAAATACTCTGTATGCTATTATAATGATGGGTGTATGTCATTACACATATGTCCAAACCCATAGAATATACAACATCAAGAGTGAATCCTAAGGTAAACTATGAATTTTGGGTGATTTTGATGTGTCGGTGTAGATTCATCCTCGGTAAAATACGTGCCATTCTGGTGAATGATGCTGATAATGTGTGAGGCTGTGCATGAGTCTGGGCAGGGAGTATATGGGAAATCTCTGTACTTATTTCTCAATTTTCTTATAAATCTAAAACTGCTCTAAGAAATAGTCTTAAAACGAACAATAAACAAAATGAGTAGCCCATAACTTAGACTAAAGAGCTCAAATAAAAAGGGATAAAGGCACCACCATTCCCAGAACTTTGAAGCTGGAATTCAGCACTTCACGGAATGTACAGAAAAGAAACAAAGTTTCTGCAGAAGTATGGTAATAAAGGTGGTAAATAAAGTGAATGTTGAACATGCGTAACCGATAATTGTAAGTTTCTGTGAAATACAAAGACACTGTGATGCAAAACTGACATCCTATAACAAATAGGTGTGAAACAAGTACCACATGGGGCAGAAAAATCTGCAAAATTTAACAGTGCAAGAACCAGCCATACAACCATGATGTCAGTTATGGGCTAACATCAATTCTTTATGAGCAGGGAAAGGAGCGTGCATGCTGGAGTTTATTGCGTATATTCATGTGTATATTCCCATGGACTTCCACAGTTAGTACTATGGAAGATTAAAGACGGTTGCAAATTCTTTGACTTTCTTTCCATTAAGAGGCGGGCTCCATGTTACCTCCAATTGAAATTCAAAGGGGTTCATGATTGTTTGACCAATTGAATATTTTCTGGGCCTAGGCCATAAGCGACTGATAGCTTCTACTTCCTGTAACTTGGAACACTCTTCTGAGAGCCCAACCATGAATGAATTCTAATTTACCCTGAGATGGCCATGTTGAAAAAATGCCATTTAAGTGCTGAATAACTCCAGTAGAGCCCAGTCTTCCATCCAAACCCACCAAGATAGGAGACATGTGAATGAAACCATCTTGCATCTTCAGACCAACCTGTCTGTCAGTTGATACCACGGAGTAACCTTCATAGACACCACATAAAAAAGAATTGTCCAGCTGGGCCCAAGTAAATTCTTCATCTACAAAATTGTGGGATACAGTATTTGTTGTTTAAGCCATTAAGTTCCAAGGTGTTTGATATGTAGCAATAAACAAAAATTATATTGTTATATTTATAAAATAGCATATTAAAGAACACCTGTCTCGGTGCATACTGAGATAGATAGATAGGAAAATTGAACGGACTCTATCTGACCATGAGAAATCCTCATGCTGAGAAAAAAAACCGCAAGTAAACATTCTGCCTTACAGATGGTTTAGTTTCAATTTTGGTGAGTTGTAGATTACAGCATTATAGCATGGTTTGTTACAAGGGGGTAGTACAAGGAAGATAGAGAAAAGAATGAAAATCAGAATTAAGCTCCCACCTGGTGTGGAAGCACTGCCAGCTTAAATCAATTTTGGGTAACATTTTTTTTGCCTCTTATGCAAACTAATTAGGAAATTTGTTAATTGTAAAGCTATACTTTATTATTGTTTTTCATAACTCTGTCCTTTCCACTTGTAAAATTTGCCAGACTTTGATTTATCTTTGATCCTAATAAAAAAATAAAAAAAAGAAGACAAAGCAAACAGGTATCCGTTGACCTGTCTTTTTATACTTTCCAGTGCTTGTGATTTGGTCACAAAAAGAGGTGTTTCCCTAGCTTGTTTGTACTAATGGGGAAATTGATTGTAGTCCAGGAGGTCAAGAGAGAAAACCAATGCCAGAGAATGGGAGGTAAGGGATTGGGGCAGCCAGGAAGGTGTAGCTGTGAAGCCACTGGGGATGAGAGCACTTTCCTGCTTTAGCCTGTGCCTTGCAATAGCCCCGTGCCTATAATATATCCTAATATTATCCATTCAGGATGTATTCATTCTCTCTTCATCCTATAAAGTATTCAGAATCATATTCTCCCTCAGTTTTCTCTCTCTAGGTAAAACATTCTCAGGTCATTGAATTATTCTTTATATCCCTTAATATTTTAATTATCACGTTATTTTTGCAAGTGTGAGGCTCAAACTGAACCAGCGGGTATACAACAGAGCAAGATTAGCACCTCCCATTTTCTTGGCCATGATATACTATATCATTTAATGCAATGTAACATGCATGGGCTTTTTATTTAATGAACACACTGTTAACCAACAATAAATTAAAGGTACTTTATACTTTTTACTCTTTGTTATACAGACTGACAATTAAGTTCACGAACCAGTTGCAATGATGTTGCTAAACTTTTGTGATATCAGAGGGATTACTCATTAAGAATTTGTACCTGCTTGACAAACCAAATTAACTAAGTTTACTATTTGGAAGTGCTAAAAAGCCTGCATGAAAAAGTTAGGCGAAAATGACCTGAACTTTTCGCCAACAATTCATGGCTCTTGAATCACGACAATGCACCAGCTCATACGGCTCTGTCTGTGAGGGAGGTTTTAGCCAGTAAACAAATAACTGTTTTGGAACACCCTCCCTACTCACATGATCTGGCCCCCCAATGACTTCTTTCTTTTCCCAAAGATAAAGAAAATATTGAAAGGAAGACATTTTGTTGACATTCAGGACATCAAGGGTAATACAGTTACAGCTCTGATGGCCATTTCAGAAAAAGAGTTCCAAAATTGCTTTCAAGGGTGGACTAGGTGCTTGTGAGGGTGCATGGCTTCCCAAGGGGAGTACTTCGAAGGTGACCATAGTGATATTCAGCAATGAGATATGTAGCACTTTTTCTAGAATGAGTTCCCGAACCTAATTTTCTGACCCATACACTCCCCTATCACATACGCAGGAATCTGAAAAGATACCTGAATAAATGAACACTTGGTTTTGAGGAATGTTTTTAGAGGCCAAAATGGGGTATCAGGTGCAATAAGACCAAATTCAATTCTGAGGAAAAGAGCTACTTCAAACAGGAGAGTAGTTCTTTCAGCTTCTGCTCCATAATTTTCACATGAGCCAAAAGAGATAAAAGAAATGATTTGAAAGAAAAACAGAATTAGCATTCATGGCTGTCTTAGGTAGCCATGTCTAATGGCAAGTAAATTTTTGTTTAATGTAGGCTTAATTTTGTAGGGAAACAAAAAAAGGAGGAATGAATAATTCACGATTAATGAAATGTGTGCTTCATAAACTCAACAAATCAGCATCAAGACAGAATGAAAATCTCTGTCTCTTAATGGCACGGGTAAATGGGTAGTAAAATGAAATCTTGTTTCTCCTGCCGAGTTTAGCTCTATTAAGCAGAGGGGACACAGAGAAATACATTTATTTTATTTATGTGTGTGTATGTATACACATATGTGTACAAATACACCGGGGTTACCAAAAAAATGTATACAAGTGGACACTTTGGTCGACATTGCTTAAGCAGTAGTTCGCCATAATCAGAAGTGTCTGGACGCTGATGGTAACCACTTTGAGCACCTCTTGTAATTGCAGCACTCAAATGTGACTTGTATTCATCTTTTGTTATCGCTATATAGAGAGTATTACAATTTTAACACTGTTTTCCTTTCTTAAAATGTATATACGTTGTTTTTGGCACCATGTGTGTGTGTGTGAGTGTGTGTGTGTGTGTGCGTGCACGTGTGTGTGTTTTTTGTTGTTGTTGCTGCTACTTTCGCTCACTCTTTGACCAAGATGAAAGAAAAGAATTAGGAGACATGGCCTGCATCTGCGGCTGTGGGGACGAGGCCTGCACCTTCAGCTGTGGAGATGCCGCCTGCATCTGCGGCGGTGGAACCGTGGCCCGCATCTGCAGCAGTGGAAACGTGGCCAGCATCCACAACTGCAGAGATGCAGGGGATCCCAGGACAGAACAGAGAACACAAAAGCCAGGAGGGCCCAGCTTAAGAGGCACAAGATTCAACACACCCAGAGGCTAACTCCAGACCAAACCAGAGTACTAGCGGGTTTGACCTACAAGTGACACACCTAGAGGGAATTCTCTACAGGCACAAGAGCCAATAGAGGCCAAACCACATTTAATTGGTCAACCCTCACGCAGCAGAACACCCTTTGGCGGGCAGAGCTAAGTCTCACAATTAGTCAGCCTAGGAGTTAACCCCACCTACTCACAAGCGAAAAGCAATTATAGATCTTCTTTAACAGGACAATATACACAACACAAGAGTCACCTTTGGAGCACATGCAGAGAAGAAGAATGAAGTAGTGCAAGTCAAATATAAAGGGCACATACTACATAAGATAGCCCAGCAAGAACTAAGAACTCTAGGGAATCTACCTAATACAGCAAAGCAAACACAGAGAGTCAGCCAGAATGGGGAAACAAAGAAACATGTCCCAAATAAAAGAACAGAAGAAACCTCCAGAAATGGAACCAAATGAAATAGAGGTAACCAACCTATCAGAGACAGAGTTCAGAACACTGATGATAAGAATGTTTAAGGAGCTTAGAGACGACATAAAGAAGGATAGAGAAATCATAATGAACAACCAGTTAGAACTAAAGAACACAATTACTGAAATAAAGAACTCACTTGAAGGAATTAACAGCAGGTTAGATGAAGCAGAGGATCGAATCAGCGACTTAGAAGACAAGTTAGCAGAGATCACCCAAACAGAACAACAGAAAGAAAAAGAATAAAAACAATGAAGATGGTTTAAGAGACCTCTGGGATAACATCAAGCAACAACATGCATCATAGGAATACCAGAAGGTGAAGAGAGGAAGCAAGGGATTGAGAACATATTTGAAGTAATAATGTCTGAAAACTTCCCTAACCTGATGAAGGAAACCAACATACAAGCCCAGGAAGTGCAGAGAGTTCCAACCAGGATAAACCCAAACAGGTCCACAACAAGACACATTATAGTTAAAATGGCAAAGGTTAAAGACAAAGAGAGAATCCTAAAAGCAGCAAGAGAAAGACAGAGGGTTACATACAAGGGAACTCCCATAAGACTATCAAATGACTTTTCTACAGAAACATTGAAGGCCAGGAGGGAGTGGCAGGAGATACTCAAAGTGATGGAAAACAAAGGCCTACAGCCTAGATTGCTTTATCCAGCAAGGCTATCATTTAAAGTTGATGGAGAGATAAAGAGCTTCCCAGAAAAGAATAAGCTAAAGGAATTTATTACCACCAAGCCAGCATTGCAAGAAATACTAAAAGGACTTCTGTAAATAAAAGAAAGATGAAAACAATCTAATTACAAATTTAAAAATGGCAATAACTATGTACCTATCAATAGTCACTTTAAATGTAAATGGATTAAATGCTCCAATCAAGAGACATAGGGTGGCTGAGTGGATAAGAAAGCAAGACCCTTGTATATGCTGTATACAAGAGAATCACCTCAGATCAAAAGACACACACAGGCTGAAAGTGAAGGGTTGGAGTAAGATATTTCATGCAAATGGAAATGAGAATAAAGCTGGAGTTGCAATACTTATATCTGACAAAATAGACTTTAAAATGAAGAACATATTAAAACACAAAGATGGGCACTATATAATAATAAAGGGATCGATCCGACAAGAGGACATAACCCTAGTAAACATCTATGCACCCAACATAGGAGCACCTAAATATATAAAACAGATATTGACTGACATAAAGAACAGAGATCAACAGTAACACTATCATAGTAGGGGACATCAACACACCTCTGACAACAAGCGACAGGTCTTCCAGACAGAAAATCAATATGGAAACAACAGCCTTAAATGACACATTGGACCACTTGGATTTAATCGATATTTTCAGAGCATTTCACCCCAAAGCTGCAGAATACACGTTCTTCTCAAGCGCACTTGGAACATTTTTCCAAGATAGACCTTATGTTAGGCCACAAAACAAGTCTTAATAAATTTAAGAAAATTGAAATCATACCTATTGTCTTCTCTGACCACCGTGCTATGAAATTAGAAATGAACTACAGGAAAAAACCTGGAAGACACACCAATTCATGGAGGCTGAATAATTTCTTACTAAATAATGAATGGGTCAACCAGGAGATCAAGGAAGAAATCAAAAGATATCTCGAGACAAGCGAAAATGAAAACACAGTGACCCAAAATCTATGGGATGCTGTGAAAGCAGTCCTAAGAGGGAAATTCATAGCATTGCAGGCCTACCTAAAAAAACAAGAAAAATCACTAATCAACAGCTTATCTTCATTCTTAAGGGATCTGGAAAAAAACAGCAAAATAACCAAAAGGGAGTACAAGGAAGGAGATAATATGGATCAGAGTGGAAATAAATGAAACAGAAACCAGAAAACCAATACAAAAGATCAATGAATCCAAGAGTTGGTTCTTAGAGAAGATAAACAAAATCAACAAACCTTTAGCCAGACTCATTAAAAAAAAAAGAGAGAGAGGACCCAAATTAATAAAATCAGAAATAAAAGAGGGAAGTGACAACAGACACCACAGAAATACAAAAAAAAATTAAGAAATTACTATGAGCAACTATATGCCAACAAATTTGACAATCTGGAAGACATGGACAATTTTCTAGAAGCATACAACATACCATGGCTAACTCAAGAAGAAATGGAAAACCTTATAGACTGATTACCACCAGGGAAATTGAATCAGGAATCAACAAGCTCCCAACAAGCAAAAGCCCTGGACCAGATGGCTTTACAGGTGAATTTTACAAAATGCTCAAAAAAGAATTATCACCCATTCTCCTCAAGTTCTTCAAAAAATCCAGAAGGAGGGATGGCTCCCAAACACTTTTTACAAAGCCACTATCACCCTGATCCCAATATCAGACAAAGACACCACAAAAAAAGAAAACTACAGTCTGATATCTCTAATGAACGTAGATGCAAAAATCCTCAACAAAATATTAGTGAACAGAATTCAGCAATACATTAAAAAGATCATACTCCATGATCAAGTGGGATTCATCCCTGGTATGCAAGGGTGGTTCAACATCTGCAAATCAATTAATGTGATACACCACATTAACAAAATGAAAAATAAAAATCACATGATCATATAAATAGATGCAGAAAAAGCATTTGATACAATCCAGCAGCCATTTATGATAAAAACCCTTAAAAAAGTGGGAATAGAGGGATCATATCTCAACATAATAAAGGCCATATATGATAAACCCATAGCTAACATCATACTCAATGGGAAAAAGCTAAAACCATTCCCCTTAAGATCAGGAACAAGGCACGTTTGCCCACTTTCTCCACTTCTATCAACATAGTGCTGGAAGTTCTAGCCACAGCAATCAGACAAGAAAGAAATAAAAGGCATTCAAATCGGTAAGGAGGAAGTAAAATTGTCATTATATGCAGATGACATGATACTATATATAGAGAACCCTAAAGACTCCACCAAGAAACTATTAGAGCTGATAGATGAATTTAGTAAAGTAGCAGGATACAAAATTAATATTCAGAATTCAGTTGTATTTGTATATACCAATAATAAAACATCAGAAGGAGAAATTAAAAAAGCAATCCCATTTGCAATTGCTCCAAAGACTATAAAATACCCGGAAATAAATGTAACCAAAGAACTAAAAGACCTGTACTCAGAAAACTATAAGACACTGAAGAAAGAAATGAAAGAAGATACAAATAGATGGAAACACATACCATGTTCATGGACAGGAAGAATTAATATAGTTAAAATGTCCATACTGCCTAAGGCAATATACATATTCAATGCAATTCCTATCAAACTACCAACGATGTTTTTCACAGAAATAGAACATATAATCCTAAAATTTATATGGGACCATAAAAGACCCCGGATAGCCTCAGCAATCTTGAGAAATAAGAACAAAGTGGGAGGTATAACAATACCTGACATCAAATTATACTACAAGGCTACAGTAATCAAAACAGCATGGTACTGGCATAAAACAGACACATAGATCAATGGAACAGAATAGAGAGTCCAGAAATAAATCCATGCCTATATGGCCATTTAATCTATGACAATGGAAGCAAGAATGTACGGTGGGGTAAAGACAGTCTATTCAATAAATGGTGCTGGGAAACCTGGACAGACACATGCAAAACAATGAAGCTGGACCACCTCCTTACACCATATACAAAAATAAATTCAAAATGGCTTAAAGACTTAAATGTAAGATCTGAAACCATAAAATTCCTAGAAGAAAATATAGGAAGAAACTTCACAGACATTACCGGAGTAAGATTTTTACTGATATATCCTCTTGGGCAAGGGAAGTAAGAGAAAAAATAAACATGTGGGATTACATCAAACTAAAAAGCTTTTTCACAGCAAAGGAAACCATCAATAAAACAAAAAGGGATCCTACTGAATGGGAAAAGATATTTGCCAACGATATATCTGATAAAGGGTTAATATCACAAATTTATAAAAAACTCACTCAACTCAACTCCAAAAAACAAACAACCCAATTAAAAATGGGCAGAGGACATGAAGAGACATTTTTCTAAAAAGGACATACAGATGGCAAACAGACATATGAAGAAATGCTGAACCTCACTAACCATCAGAGAAATGCAAATTAAAACCACAATGAGATACCACCTCACCCCAGTCAAAATGGCTATCATCAATAAATCAACAAACAACAAGTGCTGGCGGATGTGGAGAAAAGGGAACGCTTGTGCACTGTTGGTGGGATTGCAGATTGGTGCAGCCACTATGGAAAACAGTATGGAGGTATCTCAAAAATCTGAAAATGGAACTATCTTATGATCCAGCAATTCCACTCCTAGGTATCTATCCAGAGAAATCCAAAATTCTAATTCAAAAATCTTTATGCACTCCTATGTTTATTGCAGCACTATACACAATAGCCAAGACATGGAAACAACCAAAATGCCCATCGGTAGATGACTGGATTAAGAAACTGTGGTACATTTATACAATGGAGTATTATGCAGCCATAAAGAAGAAAGAAATCTTACCATTTGCAACAACATGGATGGACCTAGAGAACATTATGTTAAGTGAAATAAGTCAGACAGAGAAAGACAAATACCATATGATCTCACTTATATGTGGAATCTAAAGAAAAGAATAAGTGAATGAACTAATCAGAAACAGTTTTAGAGACATAGAGGAAAAACTGAGGGTTGCTAGATGGGAGGGGTTGTGGGGATAAGGGGGAAGGTGAGGGGACTAGAAAACAGTCATTAACCACAAGATGGCTAAGGGGTTTTGAAAATTACTTTGGGGAATGTAATCAATAATGTTGTAAAGATTTTGTAGGGTATCCGATGGACACTTGTCTCATTAGGGAGACCGCCTCAGGGATGATGTAGATGCCTGATCACTGCACTGTACACCTGAAGCTGAAGCTGACCAATAATGAATGTCATCTATAATTTTATATGTGTGTGTGTGTGTGTGTGTGTGTGTGTATACTTATAAGAAGCGGAGTACAGCATTAGGAATAGAGACAGTGGAAATGTAATGGCTCTGTGCGATGTCGGAGGGATAGTGGATGGGGGAGGGGGATTCACACAGTGTGAGGGATATAAATGATAAACGTCTAAGTATTACTTTGTCTTGGGCACCTGAAACTAATAAAAAAAATTTAAAAAGCTCAAAAAAAAAAGGTGTTCATTTAATCTCTATGTAGATATTTAAAGATTTAAAGTCCTTCTTATTACAGCCTGGCTTTACATTAAAAAAGAAAGAAAGAAAAGGATTAAATAGAACTGTAAACTAACCTGGCTAAGAGTTGATAATGAACAATTATTTAAAAGGCCTCAAAGGCCTTTAACCTGCAGGAAGGCACAGAAAGCCAATTTCTATGTGGATGTGTGTGTGTCCATTAACTGTTGGTTTGTACTAGCAATAAGGAAATGTGTGGATTCTACCATCCTGAGTGAAAATGCTCTTATACACAGGGATTTGCGTGCATAATTGTCTTCTTTATGAACTCTTACTTCATCTATTACACTATTACACAGTATTCTAAAAACTTAACACTGTAGTATTGCTATAGAAATAAAGATACTTTCCTTTCCCAGTCATTATCATTATAATGTTTATAGCTTCTAATGGGCACTGTAGGTCTCTGTTAAATGAACAACATATCAGTGGATAGACTGCAGGCACATTAGCACAGACAAAACTTATGAATAGGCTCACCAATCATACGAAATGGTTGTAATTTATACGTGGGAAAGTTTTTAAGATTGGTTATTTCACATATATATTAAAACTGAAAACATTTAAGTGGATGTTCAGCCTTTCAATGTAACCAAGTATGAGCAGTGAGGCCACTATCTCCTGAAATTTTGTGAAATAAAGACATACAATATTGAAAGCTCTCTGAACAAGCTCAAGATATAGAAAATTTTTGGAAATAGCCAAAAGTCTTTGGAGCTTATTGAGTAAACATGATGGTAAACAACTTGAGTTGTGATGCTCGGGGGAGAAAACCTTGGGTACAGACATGAAAGGGGGTTTTCCTATATGACTCGTTAGCTGATGGTAAAGGCGGTTCTAAGAGAGACATTCAAAACACTTGAGCAATGGTAACATTATTTGAATGTGGCCTACTTTGATGGGCTAACAATTTATATAGCTACATTCTGAATTTTTTTAATTGTAATTATTTTTGTGTAGTTTTTAAAAATATACTCCATATTGATAATTGCCAAAGCCCAATCTATATATTTGAAGTTTTTAAAAAATGTAGTGCCAGGTGGCACAAACAATTAGTAGCAGACTGTGCATTAGCCATGCACTAAAGAAAATAGTCCCTATGCTGAATGAATAAACCATTACATTATCATACTTGGTGCGAGATTATGGGTATCGGCATCATGCTATGTGTGATTCAATTATTTTCACTTTCTGTGTCCTGTAACATTACTTTGTCTGTTTTATTCCGTTAAGTAACAAATGTCTGAAGTTCTTCTGTAACTTTTTAATTTCATTCAAGTCAATGGATTTTTATAGAGCATGTGCTGTCTGTTAGGCACTATTTTGGTCTCCAGGGATATAGCAGTGAACTGTTGAGACAAGGTCTTGCCCTGAAGGAGATTAAATCTTAGTCGTGGGATTCAGGCAATAAGCAAATGAACACAAGAACCTCATATTATGAAAAGTGTAGTAAACGTAATAAGCATGATGTCATTAAGGAGAATAATGATGGTTGTTAACCATTCATAGCTCTGTGTATAATTGTACATGAAAGTAGAATTCCTACACTTCATTCTGGGGATATCATCCTACTAGAAAATTGTTCTCAGCAATAGTAGTATCAGTGAGAGGTTGTGAGTAGTATCAGTGAGATTCTTTTGTGATCTCTCTTCAAAGGCTTTTATATTACTAAAATCTCACTAATTTCCTTTAATACATTTTAGTAATTTTGAATAACCTTTCCTTCTGATTGACATTCTTTGAATTAATCTACTGTATCCAGGTATTTATCTGTACTCTGAATCCATTTTTCCCCATTCTCTATCAGACTCTGTGATCTATGAAACCAAGTGACCTCAAGTCTTCCAATATTCTGAGAATATGATTACTCAGTTATTGGGCACCCAACCCCCCAGTCACTGACCCAATCAGGAAATAATCTCATTCCAGATTTTCTCATAATTCTCATAATTATTTCCCATAATTCCCAAGAAGTCTTGTGCATCCTGGTTGTCATTTGTCCACTCATACTCTGAACTCCAGCAACTACTGTCTTCTCCAGTTCCTAGTGTCTTTGCATCCACTTCTTTTCATCTTTTACCATATTTTCAAAGGTTTTCTAGGACTTATTGCTCTGTTTTCCACAAAATAGTCTTTCAAAAAAAAATTCTTAACGGAAGTGCTAATCCCAAAGTGATACTGTTTATAATTAATAAATCTTTGTGGGATCATTGGGGGAAATGAAGGGAAATTACAGAATAGGATAGTTATATATCTAACATAATTAGCCCTAAATTCTGTCATCCTCGCTTTGTCACTCTTTTAAGGCCCTCCCTTTCTGGGGCTCCCTTCCTCAAAACTTATAAAAGTTACTTAATATCTTTGCTTTTTATTAGACTTAATTTCCCTTTAAGGCAGATGTTTCTGGTCTGTCCTCAAAGCACCAAGGATTTCATATTAGGTCAACCTCTTCTTTATTTTACTATGCAGAGCAATTTAACTCCCTTTGTGTTCCTTGACCAAAAAGTTGAATAATATTTCCTTCAATAAAAGAGTAATTTTTTTCTTGATGTAAACTCTGTAGCTTCCTTAGAACATGAAAATGGCAGAAGTTAATTATTTTCATTGTCTTAAGTAGCAATTTTTCCTTTCTGCTACATAACTGGTAATGAGTCCTTGTTCTAGACAATTCTGTGCTTTTAGAGAATTTATTCTAGTGCTTCACTCTAGGAACAAAGGTGAGAAAGCAGGGAAAGAGCAGAAAGTAACCTAGAACATCTGGCATTCACTTGGGACAAACTCTGGATACCCTGCTTGCCAGAGTATAAAGGGCAATCCAGATCAAAGTAAGATCAAGGAATTTCTGTCTTGAGACCACAGATTGGAAAGTGCAGATAGAGATGGTAGATACGTTGTTGAAAAAATGATCTAAGGTGAGACAACCACATGCAGAGAAAGGTCCAAGCAAATAGTCCAACTAGTTTAGGTTTAAAGGAATTATGGAAATCAAATATCCACATGATACACAGCTGTTACCCACCGAGACCTCACAGCCATGAGCAGTGTTGAAACAAACCATACCCATCAGACTTGTTTATAAGTGGGCTAGTAAATAACCACATCTCCAAGGAGACTATCAACATATCCAAGAATCCCCAATAAACTAACTCTAACCCTTGAGTATATTGGGGACAAAGACCACCTCCAAGTCTACTAGCTAGTAGAGTATGAGTATTTGAGCGAATCAGCCTCTCATAGATACCAGGGAGAAGACGGACTGGTTGCAGAAGGCAAGATGCTCCCATTAAACAGCTTGGGAGGGGCTAGGACTGGTTCAAGAATTCACAATTCCATGACCTATCATCCGTCCTGAAGAGCTTAATTGTTTCAGGCTGTTTTCATTCAGTTGCCTCTGTGTTTTCTTGTTTATTACATTTAACCCTTGAACAATGCAGGGGTTAGGGATGCCGACCCTCATGGAGTCAAAAATCTATGTATAACTTTTGAATCCCCCAAAACTTCAACTGGCTTTCAGTAACTGCAGGGGATTGGTTCCAGGAACTCCCCCCTCCTCCATCTACTCCCAGATGCCAAAATCTCAGGATAATTAAGTCCCCTATGTAAAATGGTGTAGATCAATGTGTATAGACCACCCTCTGCATCTGTGGTCCTTCAACTGTGGATAGAAAACAGTAAAGGTATTTATTTTTTAAATCCACACATCAGTGGACCCGCACAGTTCAAACCTGTGTTGTTCAAGGGTCAACTGTATTCTTATCCACAATTGACTGTCACGATAGAGCAACTAGCCTATTCCTCAAGTTGATCCCTTTAAGACTTCAAGGAATATTTCATTGTCTATACAACCGAAGCTAAGTAAAACAAATAAATAAAAAACAAATACTTGCTTTTGGACATTTTAAGCAAAAAACAATGTAAGTTCCATTTTTAATCTATTAATTTGCCGAAGAGCCTGGTTTCCCCATTTTTTAGCTTTGTGACTATTGCAAATAACGATCTAAATTTCAGTTTCCTCATCTGTAAAACTGGGATAGCAGTAGTATCTAATTTAGAAGGTTCTTGTTGAATATAAATAAGATGATATGTTTAAACTTACAACCAGCTCAGTGCTGATATATATAGTTTGCAGTCAATAAATATTAACTGTCCTCATCATCACCACCATCATCATCCCCACCATCATCGTCACAATGTATCACTTTTACAATATTTACTTAATTTAACTAGACATCCTTAGTCTTTCACAGTCAATTCATAGAAATCATAATTAATTCTACAATGACAACAACTCCAAATTGAATAGAATAATAAATATTCACTGTGAATAAAACCACCCTTGGAAAATTTGAGAATACTGGAAAACTAGGAAGGTAGACTCTGAGTAGTAGAAAATAAGCAGATTTAAACTGAACAGAGTTTTCAAGGGTTCCAAGTTCAAAATTTCAATACTCCAAGGGTGAATGTGGTTTTAGGTCCAGAGAAGGGCCTAAAAATATAATTAAATGAAAATCCAATAAAACTGGACTAGTAAAAAGAAAATTGAATATATAAAGTTCGACAAAGCTGGCATTGGCATTAAAAAGAATGTCTTACAACCACATCTGTGTGCCTGAAGATTACACTTTTAAAGTCTATTTAGAAAGCCAATTCTTCTTTATTTCTGAAAGTATTTAATATATTTAAAAGTGTTATTGTTCGCTAGAGGCTTTACACCATTTTCCCACATTTTTCTCAAACAATGGATATAAAAGGAGGAAAACATGATTTGTCAGCAAAAGAAATACAAGGAGAAGGAGGTCAAGTGACACATGCAGGGCCACAGAGCTTGAGAAAGACAAAAATCTCAAGCTTCCAAACTGGGACATTATTAGCCTATGTCTTAATCCTGTAAGTCATTGTTTCTGTCTCTCTAAGCAATGATTTAAACTGTACCAAAATGTCTGTAATTCAGGGTTGTTGTCCAAATGTTCTTGCTTCAAAGGCCCAGAGGACAGAGGAAAAATGATTTTTCTGAAATTGAAATGTATTACATGTGGAGACCTCTCATTATAGTCTAATCACTTACAAGCTTTCATTTTTCTAGAGTTGGTAATTTTTGCTGGAGAAATCCAGAACACTCTGTCATGAGAGATAATTTGTGGTTATACATTGAAGTAGTGGCCTAAAGAACAGGTGAAAATTGGTAATGATTTGTGTTTAAGCCAGCACCTTCAAAAACCAAACAAAAATCATGCAATAATTAAAGCAACACCACTACCTACCATTTCACCATTTAAAAACTCCTTTATTTGGGTTTTGAGTATTGGTAGTTGTATTGAGTACCAATTATATGCCAAGTACTCTCCTAGACCTTTCACATATGCTACTTCACTTAACGCTCACAAATATCTAAAGAAAATATTTTTATTTCTATCTTGCTAATGGAGAAAATAAGGCATGGAGAGGTTATAAGGTTTGCTCAAGGCCACAGAAATCCCCTAAAATTAAAATATCAATGAAAGGTACTATGCCATCTCTGGTAATTGTTTTAATTATTCCAACACCAATTACTTCCCAAAGTTCAAAGAAAGACGGGCAGGTTCCAGACAGGAAAGGCTATAAAGAAATTATTATGTACAGTCTTCATTATACTGTATATCATATTTTATACATGTCTTCAATCTATTGAAATGGTAAATTAAAATCGTCATTCTTCATTATTATATTTTTATCACTTGTGTGAGTTTTTCCACATTTATATCCCTGTGGAAAAGAAGGCAAGCATTGCTGGAAGACTGAGATTGTTCCCAGTACTACTGGTGAGGGACACAATGTGTCCTCAGACGGGAAACTAGAATTACAAAGCAGGGCTGATGCAGACAGAAGAGCAGATTAAGCCTCTTTGCAGTGGACTTTGAGGAGTTCAGATGACCAGGTGTATATTTCCTCATGGTAAGCTAAAAGTTATACCCACCACTTTATCCTAACACAACTTATTAAACCCACATTGTGTCAGACACTGTTCTAGAAAGTGATAAATGTGGTTATTTCATATTCATAATAGCCTCAACTACCGTATCAGCCAGCCTAATCTAGGCAACACTGAGATAGGAAAAAGCCCAAAACTTAGTGACATATAACATCATAGGTTTATTCTTTTATTCATGATGTAGATCTAATGAAGATCAGCTATGGTTCTGCTCCACATTTTCTTTGTTCTGGAATCTACACTGAGTGTTCTGGAATTTAAACTAAAAGCATGACTATCTGACTGGAAAATTGCAAAGGAGAAAGAGAAATGGAAAATTACATGTTCTTAAGCTTCTGCTCAGCCATGACACACAATCCTTCTGCCCACATATTTTTGCATCAATACGTCAGATAGTCACTCCTAAGTTTTATAGGGTGGAGAAGCGTAATCATCCTTCAGGGAAGAACAGAGTGAGAAAATGGAATATATGGCCAATAGAAATACAACCCACAGTGCACTATTTGGCCACCAAATATTTAGTTCCCCTAACACATGCAGAAGATACCTCTCTCCCTAAGGAGACAACCTCAAAGTCCCATTCAGTCTCTACTGCTAGAAGTACAGGATGTCTAGGTAACGCATAATTTTCTCACCTTAGGCTTGGGTATAGCTCCTCTTGTGAACACAGAGATATCATCTTTCCTCACATACCCAATGTGCAATGTAGAACAGGAAGAGTTCTCAACTTCTCATATACATTATTCTATCAATTCCATAGGCTATTTTTTGCCCTGAAAAATATATAGTTTCAAAATCTCCAAAAATGGCTTATAACACTGAATATGGAATGAGATGCCAAGTAGAATACTACACCTAAACCACACCTCAACCACACCTAAAATATACGGCATCTTGTGACTATAGCTGAGAATATGGTAGCTCAGTGAAGGCAAATCTGCATTCAAGGCGAGAGAGCCAGAACCAGGATTCCAACCCCAATCTGCCTGACCTCAAAATCTATGTCCATTCCACTACATACTGCATCAACTGCATGGAGAAATATCATTAGTTAAAAAGGAGGAAGTTCTTTAGAGTCTTTAGAGTGATCTTCAAGTTACTTATGGGTACTTTAACACTGGTAGTTGGAATTATCTAGATTTATGACTTTTTTGTTTGTTTGTTTGTCCTTCTACTTTTTGGTGATGTGTTGTTTGAATGCTTTGGCCTCACCTGTGTTGTAATTCCATTTTCTTCATTTACCTATTTTTGTGCCTGAGCATTAAAGAAAGTACTGTATTCCCCGCCCCCCCGCCCCCCCACTCACCCACTCCTCCCAATAATGGGAGGAGATTGGATGCACTCATCAGTTAGAGTTCATGAGGGTAAGGCTGGGAAAGTTTCAGGCTCAAAGATCAACCAGCTCTCCCCACCAGCAGGTTCTTATTTTTGTGCCAACTTTAGAGATTCCGTGGGTTTACTTTCACTTAGGAAGTCTGTGGTGTTGCCAGAAAGGCATCAAAGAGAAATTTATCCTCTGTCACAGTTTTATCAGGGGCCAGTTCTGGTACTCACTCAAAGGATTTTTGTACTTTCATCTACTCCCCAATAACAGAAGATCTCTCTTGACCAATTGAATCGTCAACAGAAAATTATATTACTATTTAAGTTGGCCTCTAGCGAAAACTAATTGCTTCCACGGGAAACAAATGGCAACATTGGATAAAGGCAACTGGATGGTTCCTGTTTGTCAGCAAAGCTGTTTTCAAATAGCAACTGGAGTAAATGCTTCAGCTGCAGCTTACACAGAGGCTGATGCCAGCATGTGGCATGAGGGAACTCGAGCCAGCTTTCAAAAGATTGTTCCAATGGCTGGGTTCCATCCCCCAGTTCACAGCTCACTCTCCTTAGCACCAGCCTGATGTTTTCATAGGACTTTACACTTGCTTCTCACTTTGGTAGTATTTGCAAATCTAGAAACACTTTCAAATCATTGTTTCACTTTGAAAAAGAAATGTGTCCTTACTAGACCTAAATGTTTTAAATTTATATATAAAGAAACAAGGACAAGTCAGGAATAAACTACTCCTGAGCCCCGCCTTGGAAGGTTCTCTCAGGAGAATAGGATCAAGGTTTTGGCTACAGCAGGATGGATCTCAGATAGCATTGAGGATCTCTTCCACCTTGTACCAAATAGAGAAATTTAGTTGGATGTGGCTGGTTGCGGCATTGCTTGTTTTGAAATTATTTATAGACCCTTAAGCCTACAGTAAAAAGTCTCCCCTGTAATGATGTTTGAGCCCACTAAAACAAACTTTGTATTTTTGTGGGTTGTTTCATTCCTCTGGACTGGAAAATTCCTCTGCCAAAGATGAGTTCACTCCATGTTTCAAAAGAAACAAATTTCTTGCCCCAGGAACAGAATACAAATTGATGTCATGACACAGGAAACTTGTAAGCAGAAAACTTGCACTATTATTGGGGAAACAAGAAAACCGTTAAAAAGAAAACAAAACTACAATAGGCAACAGAATGTGGATGTTTTAACCCTGTGAACCTGACTTCCATTGCTAACTACAAATTCAGAAGGGAGTTGGGGTCTGGGGTAGCACCCAGCAGACCTGCTAGAGAGGCTGGGCAGCAGTGAAGAAGGTGCAAGATTGGAGTTGGCCTTGGCATTTGTCTGGGTGGCACTGAAAACTCTGTTCTAGCTTCTCCTGAGTGAGTTGAAAACACATTCACTAATGTGCAGTTCTTGATGTATGTGCTTGAGCAAGACAACAAAGCCAGGGAAGAGGATAAAGGGATACCAGACAGTCTAGGTCAGCAGTACCCTAACTTTTGCGGGCATCAGAATGAACTGGGTTGTTTGTGAAACAAAAAAGATCCCTGAACACACTCTGAAGATTTTGGTTCAGTCAATCTGGGGTGGGTGGCGCTAGAAGTCTAAATTTTTAAGAAGCATCACAAGTGATTCTAAAGTTAGGGTGTCTAGCCTCCAGATTGATCAACACTATCATGGATATTAAAGGTGATGCTACTTGCCACCTGTGCTGAAACTAAAAAGGTAGCACTCGGAGAAAGGTCAGGAAGCCAGAGCAGATCATCAAACGGGAATGCAAATGTGTGAGTCAAAGTTCAAAGCAGGTGACTGGAGGTTTGGAGGGAATCACAAGACAATATTTGGAGCAGGTGAGCAGGCTTTCCTGGTGGAGCCCCTGAGGCTGGGCTAGTGTGGGAGTGTCTTCCAGGTTACATGTGTTGGGGAGGCCAATTATATCTATGCATGGCCACATTGAAATCACTTGGGGACTTGAAAAACACTGCATCCTGTCTGCAGAGGCTCTGATTTAATTTGCTGGGGTATGTCGTGGGCAGGGGGATTTTCAGGTGTAGTCAAACCCTGGTTTAGAGGCTTAGCAAGAACATGAGCACCTCGATTAAATAATCTTGACAAACACTTCTCAAGTTTTAATGTGGACACAGCTTAACTGGGAATATTGTCAAAATGCAGGTTCTGATTCAGCCGGTCTGAGTGAAGCCTGAGATTCTCCATTTCTCACGGTTCCTGGTGGTGTTGCTACTGCTGGTCCATGTGCAGCACGCTGAGTACCAAGGACCAGGAAGGATACAGTCTCTCACTCTACGCCAGGGGTGGGAACTTGTTAGAAATGCAGTTGTCAGCTTTCTCCCTAGACCTACCAAACTGGAAGCCTCAGTGGGGGTGCTGGGCTTGAACAAGCCATGCAGGTGGTCCTGCTCCACATTCAAATTTGAGAACCCCCGCTCTGCTCCAGAATATAATCATCTGTCACTCTTCACCCTAGCCACACTGGGTCATGGACATTTCGTTCTCTAAATGTGACCAACCTTCCCCAGCAGGGCATTTAGTTTATAAAAAGAAGATTTTAGCTCTTTCTCCATACTGGCAATTAAGAGGGTATTATTCCTGCATGACCCCCAAATGGTAAGGAATCCAATTCACTGCTCTTTGTTCAAACATGGAGCCTCACAATCTCCATAAAATGAAGGGGCTGAATGCACTCCCAGAGTTATTTCTGTCTCTGACAGCCTGGGATCCCACTATTCTCCAACTAGAGCGGCTGTGATGGTTCTTGTGCCTTTGTCCCTGGACTCCACTTAGCCCATCCCATACTCTATTCTTCCTATTTTTATACCCCTTTTAAAAAAAAGAACAAGGGAAGCAAAGGTGTCAGCAAGTCTCAAATGCTGGGCACCTGTCATGCGCGTGTTTCTTGCAAAGTCAGGAATCCCGAGCAGCTAGGCCCAGCTCACGGTGTGGCATGTGGAGATGCAGAGGCAGAAGCCTCTGGGAAGCCTGGATGCCCTGTTGGGCTCTGGCTGGCAGGAAGGCCCCCTGAAACTTACAGGGATGAGTTTGGGTGAGTTCCAGAAAAGCTGCCTTTCTGGCATCTCAGCCTTTATTGCACACCGTGCGTTCTCTTTCATCCAGTAGTCTTAAAATCTAAGAGCCTAGGAAGCATACAGCCCTATGAGGTATCAACCATCCTGGATTGCCAGGGATGGTCCTGCTTTTAGCACTGACAGTCTCACATTGTGGCAAACACCTCAGTCCTTGGCAAAAAGGATGGATGGCACTATTGATATTTTGGTCTGGATAATTCTTGGTTATGAGGGTCTAACCTGTGTATTGTTGGATATTTAATACCATCCCTGGCCTCTATTACTGGTTGGCAGTAGAAGTTCCCCATTTGTAACAATAAAAAAATGTTTGCTGACATTCACAATGTCCCTTGGAGGCAAAATTATCCCCAGTGGAAAGGCCAGATAGAAATGACTGTGTAATCTGAAACCTCCCCAGGCAAGCACTTCTCAAATTTTTCTGTGCATAAGAATCACTTAGGATTTGGATGGACATTTCTCCAAAAAATACTTGTAAATGGCCAGAACACACATAAAAAGACTCTCATCGTCAATCATTAGGGAAATGTAAATTAAAACCACAATGAGATACCACTTCACATGCACTGGGATAGCCAAATAAAAAAGACAATTGTAAGTGTTGGCAAAGATGTAGAGAAATTGGAACCCTTATATATTGCTGGTGGGACTGTTAGTGTAGCCACTTTGGAAAACAATTTTGGAGTTCCTCAAAAATGTTAAACATAGAGGTGTCATATGACCCAGCAATCCCATTCTTAGGTATAGATTCAAAAGAATTGAAAACATATGTCCCAACGAAAACGTGTGCACAAGTGTTTGTAACAGCATTATTCACAATAGCTAAGAGGTAGAAACAATCCTTACGTCCATCAAGTGACAAGGAATGGATAAACAAGTGTGGTACATGCAGACACTGGAGTATTATGTAGCCATAAGAAAGAATGAAATATTGATACATGCTACGACATGGATGAAAGTTTAAAATATACTAAGAGACAGAAACCAGATACAAAAGACCCTTTCCTGTATGATTTCATTTATATGAAATGCCCATAATAGGCAAATGTATAGAAACAGAAAATAAATCTGTGGATGCCATGGTCTAGGAACAAGGGGAAGGGGAATGGTGTGTGACTGTTAATGGGTATGAGATTTCTTTTGAGGGGGATGAAAATGTTTTAAAATTTGATTGTGATGATGACTGCATACACTTTACACTTTTGTAAATACACTAAAATCACCAAATTGTATATTTTGAATGGGTGAATTTTATGGCATGTGAATTATATCTCTATAAAGCTACTATTAAAAAAAAAAAGAATTACTGGAGGATTTTGTTAACGGTGATTCTGATTTAGTAAGTCTGCATTGGGGCCTGGCTTCCTGAGGGGTCACACTTGGAGAAACCAATCTCTACAGCAGCGGTTCTCTACGTATATTCCCCAACCAGCAGCATCTGAATTACCTGTGATTTTGCTAGAAATACAAATTCTCAGACTTCACCCCAAATGCAGTTTATCAGAAACTCTAGAGTCAGGGCCCAGCAATCTGTTTTAATGTGCTATCGACCATTTTGGATTTGTGCTAATGTTTGAGAACCACTGTCTAAGTGTCTAAGCCATCCCCACCCTAACTGGCCGTCTTCATCTTGCGTGCAAACATACTTTAGGGGACCTATTTAATTTTTACTGAGACAAAAACATTATTTAAATCATTAAGTTTAGTATAAGTCTTATTACTTTAAAGAAATAATCTTCATAGTTAAAGAAACTTCCATATGAAGGTCTTTTATCTTTGCATTTTGAGGACCCCAGGTTGGCCTCATAACATTTTTTTTTTATCATGTACTATAAGACTCCATTAAAAGCTAAAATCACCTTGCTTCAAAAGTGCTAAGAGACAGAGCACATGGCTCCTTCTTTGTATACTGCTACGCATAGTCTAACATCATACATAAGATATCCACAAATGACAGGCCGCTTGGCACGGAAAGGGGAAAAGGAAATGACGAGAAGGAATGCAAAAAGGAAGAGAAAGGTGGAGTTTTAGAGAGAAATGAGAGACTGGGATACAGTCTCTCTCTCTCTCTCTCTCTCTCTCTCTCTGGAATACATTCCTAGCTCTCAAGTAGGAGACTAGACAGTTTTATTTCTTGGCCATATTATCTTTTCTGTGTGTGTTGATTCAGTACTTGACTGTTCCTTTCATGGCAGAAAAAGAGAATGTCTATTTTTAATGCTAGGTACACTGTTAATTTCATTACAAGAAAATATACTGTGTTTTGTTTTGTTTATTTTCTGTGGGTTTTCCTAGGGAACATGGGACTGTAAAGTCTGGTCTTCGGGGATTTAATTCCACAGAGCCCAATACACCTGGAAGCTCAGCAACAGTCATATCTACGCCCCTAAGTACCCTCACAGTCTGAGTGAGATACGCACTTCATTAAGTCATCCTGAGCTCTTTATTCACTAAAGAGGCTTCTCCTGGTCTGAAGAGTGAATGTGCTCCCCTGCATCTCTAATTTATTTGAGTGAAAGGCTTGAGCCTTGGGAAGACTCAGGTCCTTCTGCCGATTATTGACTGATAGCCCCACAGATAGGATAGAATTCTATCACACAGCCCCGGCATCCAGCCTCATGCCTTATCTTCCCCTCGTAGTCTCATGGCCCTCCATGGAGGGCCACACGGGTTCAGATTTTTCACTTCAACAAAATATAAACTCCATAGTTTAATTCATGAAGGTAAACTATTGCACACATTATGGTAAGGAGTGGTTTAGTGCCAAGCAATGTTCACCTTAGAACCATCTCTGAGAGAAGATTCCATCCAGTAACCAATTGTTGGGTAAATGTTTATGCATCTCGGAACGGACCAGTTCACTACCTGAGCAAACTCTTTCTTGTCCAATGAGCTGATCTAATTTAAACACAATATTATAGTGTCTCATACAAGGAGTGTTACACTTCCTGTTTTTCATGAAGCACCCATCTCCTAGACTGTGGCTAAGTTCCACCTCCTTCAGAAACTGTACCAAATTCAACCTCACCAATTAACTCATATGCATCTCCTCAATAACTCAAAACAATTTAATGATTATGGCATTTTTATAGTTTTATGCAACATGTGATATTTATATTATAAAATTATTAGTACAATATGTTTCAACTCATAATATGTTTCCATCAGATACATAACCTCCATCTCAATGAATGATGCAATCATATACCCAGATACTAAAGCATAAAAATCAGTGACTATTTTTTGCATTTTCCTTCATATCATTTAAAACACCAGCAAATCCTATTATTTCTCATAACTCTTTGAGAATATACACTTCTAGATATATTTTGGAGCTGTCCCTTCTCTTGTTTCCACAGCTACCACTACCGTCTTTCTAAAACACTACCACCTTCTAACTGGTCACCTTCAATGGCCTGCTACATGATGGCCCTGCTTTCGCCCATTTTAATCCATTCTCTACACAATCAGTGGAGTGGTCATATATATGTATGTATGTATATATCATATATATACACCAGGGTGACAAAAAAATGTATACAGATGACTTGTATTCATTTTTTGTTATCAGTATATATTGAGTATTACAATTTTAATAGTTTTTTCCTATCTTAAATTGTATATACATTTTTTTGGCACACCTCTCTCTCTCTCTCTCTCTCTCTCTCTCTATATATATATATATATATATATATATATATATATATACACACACACACATATATATGTATATCTATGTATGCACAGAGAGACAGAGAGATTATATATATATATATAAAATATACATATACAATATACTATATATATTACATAGATAGGTAGATAGATAGATAGATAGATAGATAGATAGATAATATACATATTATCCCTCCCCAATGTAAAAGTATTTCATTGCAGTCAAATTCAAAATATCTTTACTGTGACCTGCAAGACACTGTAAGAGCTGTCTCTAGCCACTAGTATCCTACTAATTATGGATCCAAAGGTCACAATGTCCTTCTTTTCTGTTCTTAGAATAATTCAAGTGTTACCTGTGCAGAGCCTTTACATTTACTGTCCCATCTCCATAAACAACCATTCCCATGGTTCTCACATGGCTTCCCACCTTTCAGGGCTCGGCCTAAAAGGCACCTCTTCAGAAGGATGTTCCATGACCAATTAACAATTAGTTCTCATTCTTCTCTAACAAACCACACAGTTTATTTTCTTCATTATACTTCATTACAATCTGTAACTGTTTTTCATATGTGTTTGTTTACTTATTTATATATATTTTCCTGACATTAATATATGTTCCACAAGGAAAGAAATTTGTCAGTATAGTTTACTATCTTATTCTCAGTGATTAGTACAAATTGCGATTCGAAAATAAGCTCTCAATAAACAAATATTTAACAAATAAATCAACATATATATTTTTTCCCCATGAGCTCCTAAAGAATAGGAGCTGGTCTATTTATTGTTCTGCACTCCACATGTACAAGTGTGCATATAAAAACACATGCTATTTAATGAATAGACATAAGGATCTCTCATTGAAGTTATCCAGGCAATAACACAAAGCCTAATTCTCAAAGCTCGCTCAGTTTCTTTGCTCTGTTTTTCCTCTTTCTGAAAATCATTATAAACATTTGGGTTCTGCTGTTACAAAATGGCTTACAATGTAGTTTGAGAAATTAAGAACTAGCTTATCTAAATCCTTCATAATCTGTCTACTTGGTGAAAATGGAATAAGTATTATTAATATTGTACACTTTAAAAAGAGATCAGAAAGCTATTATATGAGGAATGCAGAAATATAATCAAATCACCAATTCCTTTTTTCTTTCACCCTTGATCATAAGGCAGGAGGCTGAAAAGGGACATTGTTTCTCAGGCTGAGCATGGTCCACTTTATCTGCAGTGTCAACAAACACTCTTGGATCTGATTGCTTTGTATGTTTATATGGGTCATGTTGTGAGAGGGTGAATGTGAGTTCAGAGCAGAGCAGGCCTAACGACTGACAGGACTCGGCCTTATGGCAGCTCTCTCCCATCATCCTCCACAGCACTCCCACCTCCACCCCACATATATTTACGTTCCTGATCATTAGAAACTGGGACAACTCTTTACTGATCCTTCCTCATCAGGATTGCTCTATCAGAAGTGAAGGCTCATCTCTTCTTGACCTATTTCACCCTAAAATTCTGTCAGAGGAGTTGAGGGTAGGGTGTGTTTCCTATTAGTTTATCTGTCCTAACTTACTTACTGAGAGATAATTTGACTAATTGTAAGATTCTAAACATTCTTGACACAATTGACTTGTCTAATATACATTTCTCTCAGATTTGCAATATATTTTAAGCAAAAACATATTTGCTATCTAAAACCCAAACATACTGCGGTAGGCAGCTTCTGACCTGACTAACGATTGTCCACTTTTGGGTTTTCAAAACTTTGTGTCATCTCTCCCCTTGAGTATGAGAGGGACTTAGTGGCTTCATTTTTTTTGTTGTTGTTTGTTTTTTGTGTTTTTGTGGGTTTTTTAAATGAATAAAGTACTGCAAACATGATAGAATGTCACGTGCATGATCAGATTACAAAAGATGGTGAACTTCACTCATGTTTACATGCTCTCTCTCTCTCTCTCTCTCTCTCTCTCTCTCTCTCTCTCTCTCTCATGAAGAGAGCTGGAGAGGCTCACTTGGCAAGGAACTTAGGGCAGCAACAACTAATGAGGAACTGAGCCACTCAGTCACCAACTGTCAAGGGACAAGTGAGTGGGCTTGGCAGCTGATCTTTCTCCAGGTGAGCCTTCAGACAAGACCATAGCTCCAGCTGCATCTTGTTGCAGCCTGGGAGGAATCCTAAAGCATAAGACCTTGGTAAATTATGCTTAGATTTAATCCACAAAATGATGAGATAATAAATGTGTGCTCTTTTAAGCTGATAAATTTGGAGTTAATTTGAGCCACAACAGTAGAAAACTTTTATATATATATATAATGTGTATAATTGAAAATATATATGTGTGTGTGTGTGTGTTTATAATTATATATATATATATATGTTTGGCTTTTTTTAAAGTGGAGAAAATTATAACGAGATTCCATAGAAATATTTCAAGCATGGTTACATAGTCATAAAGAGGAATTTAAGAAACATTTTATAAAAATTTGTGCAATTTGGGGAAGCACGTATAACTGGTGAAAGGACGGAGTGGAGCGTCATAGGCAGAGAGGACAGGAATGGAAGTAGCCCTTAAGATTTCTTTTCCCACAGGTATTCACTAGGTACCAATTGATAACCTACAAATACTTTTTTTTTTTCCCCTGCTTCTGCCTTCTCTGCCTTCCTACCTCTCCACCCCAGTTCCTATCTTAAGAACTCCCTTGTGGTTTCCAAACAGTCTTTTCTGCTCTAATTAGCCCTAGAAGTCTTTTGTTTCCCAAGTACTTTAAAATTAAATATGGGTCAAATGATGGGGCTATATACACATCATCTGCAACTTCTGCAATGTGGTCCAAATGAGGTTCAGAGGAGTATGAATATCTCTCCAAGGGAAAAAAAGGGGAAATTGGGTCATCACGTCGATGTCCATGATTAAAGTTCTGTTAGTTTTGTTAGTTACTTTTGCTTACCTCTGTCTTGGAGTTACTAAATTAGAAAAATGTAAGAAATTACTTTCTCTGAAAAGTTAATTTACTGATTTCTCTTCCCTGGAAGAAAAGACTGAGAAAGATGGATTGAATCTGGCTAGGTTCTTCTCAAAAGGTCACAAGAATACTATTGGGGCAATATAAGACATGCTTTGCCAAATACAGCAGTAAATTCGTTTTGGAGATGCTAGATAGGCATGGTTAATAGATAAATCAGATGTACGTTTTTTCATGTCACTTTAATTTCACCATGATTGTTTGATATTTCCCCCCTGCCCTCCATGTCTTTTGGAGAGTAGCAAGTTTCCAAAATGCCTGAAACACAAGTCAGAAAGTTTTGACTTGCAAAGAACACGGGGCTTTACCAAGGAGCCTGACTTTTTAAAGACTGGGTCAATTTGCAAGATACAGTGTCCTCAAAACAGAGAAATCAAAAGGATCCGAGTTTGCAGTGTTTTGATCTCCACTCTGATATTGATTTTTTTACACGACCTGGGGCCAGTTGTTGAACTCCTATGGTTTCTTCTCCTACTGATCTGTGAAATGGAGATGAAAATTCTGAGCTTCAAAGTGATTTGGTGGGAATTAAATAATAGCTTAAAGCCCTTTGAAAGGGTGAAGTGATAAGTGTTTCCTTTTAGCTTCTATGAGATGTTATACAATTTTCCATTTAGGTGAAAATTAACTTCAAACATAGCAAGCTTTCATTCTGACCTAATCACCTGTTGATTAGTGGTTCTAAAATATCTGAATTGTGAGAGGTCTGAAACAGCAATTATGAGTGGCCATACTGAAAGCTCATATCTAGGGCAGGCTAGGCTAGGACTCTGCCTTTGATGGTGTCTTCCCCATAGACGCTTTCCCAACTCCTGCCCTCCCAATCAGGTGGTACATCGAGATTGACTGAAATTTAAAATGTTGTCCTTCTTGTGATTGAATTGCTTCTAGGCAAATGTAGAATATTCATTTTGAAATTTCCATTAACAACATAGAAGAAAACAAGAGCAATTATGTCTTCTATTAGCATCTTTTCTTCAAATAATTGGGGGTTTTTTGGTGGTTGTTGCTGTTTTGTTTTTCATTTGTTTTGTTTTTTATTATTAGTTTTGGAAGACAAGTAAATTCTTTAGGTGCTAGAAAGCAACCCACTGGCAAGTTCACAAAGTAGCTAGAAAGAGTTCAAGAGCAAGTTCTGACATGTCACTTAAAGGCAGTATAGTGTAGTTTGCAGAGATCAAGGAACATGCCTTATTTGCTGCCTTATCTGAAGCACCTAAAACATAGTTTGGGTTTGATAGATATTTGCAGAATATATGAGATTGATAAATTAAGGACTAGGCTGAATTAAATATTTTTAGAAAAAAGTGGAATAATTTGAACCCCCCAAAAAGTACCCTAGAGTGACCCCCGCATTAAAGATTAGAAACAAGAAAGATGGCTCTGCAAGCATTTTTCCCAAATCTCCATGGCATTTCTCTAAGTATTCCCTTCACCAGGATTTAGGAGAAGCTGCTATTTAGAAAGCTCAGTCACAGATGCAGAATTGGTGATGAAGAAGTCATGTGCCCTATTAGAGGAAAACACAGTGGTTCCTTTCTAGCCAGTTTACTTAGGAAAGTACAAATCTTGCACAGGACTAAGGATTACGTTATCCTTGGCCTCACATAAAGCTTAAGTATTTGCCAAGGCTGTCCAAAGGCCTCTGCTGGCCGTTCCTTTTGATGATGGGGAATGGGTTCAGTATGCCTGCAGTGCTGATGCAATATAACTTGCAATTGATTTTCAGTGTTAAAACGGACTCCAGATTTCAGCCCAAGCTCTGACAAAGAGCTGGGTTGGAAAAGACAGTATTGCCTGAAAAACAAACCCAAAGCTAATGCTGTGGATGATAGAAAAAGTGAACTTAGAATTCTGACCAATTAATGCTAAAGCTTATGCCCAAACCTAATACCAAGTAAGTACTGGACCAAGAATTGAACAACACTTTTAGTTTATTTTAATCCACTTTTTAAGCTGCTGTTTAATTTTTCCTCCAAATGTGATTATAGGAAATAACCTATCCAGTAACTTAAAGAATTGTATTTTGGCTCTGTAGTGGCTTTGAAAAATAATTTCCTGAAAATACAGATGCGCAGTTTTAAATAGGAAAGCCAACATACTTCTACGGATCCACTTATACAAAAAACAGCGTAGGGTTATAATCTTCAGAAAAAGTCTCAATGGACAGTCAAGAGACCTGTGTTTGAGTCTTTGTGTTGCCATTATTTAGCCAGAGGCCTTTAGGGAGTTCATTATCCTTCCTTGTGCTTTGGTTTTCTCATGGGGGAAATGAAAATGCTGGATTACCTGACCTCTGAATTGACCAGATATTATCACTACTGTTTCTTCCGAGTCATTCTTATAAACCCTCACTCATTAAGGACCATTTGCTTTATGCTATAAAATGATTTTCCAGAATATTCTGCATTTAATCTTCATGCTCATTCCTGAGGTAACACAAGTTTATGTATGGTGTTCCTGCTCTCTTTCCAAAAGACAAGGTAATAAGAGAGTACCTGAAGAAAGAAAACTGGAGTGTGAATGAGGTGACGAACAAAGGAACTGCCTAACGTACTGGGGCTATAAGGTGACCTTTTAAGGAGGTCCAAGTGCCTCCTAATTCATTCCTCATGCAGTTTACCCTCCCCCCTATTTTGTCCAGGATCTTCCCTCTGAATCCTACCTGCAGAGAATGTCAAGGACACGGGTTTCAAATCCCAAGTCTGCCACTCACCAGCTGTGTGACCTCTTCTGAAAAGAGAACAGGAGACCTAACTTACTGGGTTCCTATGCATGTCAGAAATTTCATTTTATAGAAAAATGCTTTCACAGTACCCAGCTTATAATAGATGACCAGTACATTTGAATCTAATTTGAGTAAACTCTGTTCCCATTACCACATGTAAACAGCAACTTGTACTGTAAGAGCTTCTGGCAGCAACAATATAATTGGAGGAGGAAGAAAGAAGTTAAATCTCTGTCCCACAGCCCTTTTGGAAATAATACCAAATAATTTTGGGTCTCAGCAGGTATTTGGCAATTCTGTAGTGGAGGTGAGCCTGGGAGGGGGGATAATTCTGGCACCTAATATCCTGAAGTTAAATTTCCAGAAGTGGTAGGCTAGGAGTGTTTCACAAGATTTTCTTAGACAGTGTAAATGATGTTCCTAGAACATAAATCTAGGATTTATGGCCATACAAATATTTTAGAAATTCTTATAATTCTGATGAGGCTCTGGTGAATCTCAATAAGAAATTTGATACTATTCACATACTATTGTGGATTTTTGCACTAGAGTGAAGAAAACTTTCTCTATATTTTCAGATCTTGATTTTTTTCTAAGATCATTGATTATACAATATCTGTAGTCTTTTGAACAGTTTCTTCAAATTTGGATAGAAGGCTCTAGACCTGTAGTATGACTGTCAAAACAAAGTAGCCACAGATGGGACCAATGGACAATGGTTCATAGTTGCAGCAGCAGTTGGTATATATGCATTCCAATATGGGGTAGTTAGAACAGGTTGACAGAATGTAGAGTCTAGGAATGCAGAGAAAACAATATGAAGAAATGGGGATAGGCCATAGATAATTGACAGCTTCAGTTCATGTGACAAATGTTCTGGCTACTTAAAAACACATATGATTAACTTCTTGTTTTATGAAGAGTTGGTATCCAAATGTCTCAATGGACATCATCACATGAGAGCTCAAATTCTGTAGACGTTATGGGTTCAAACTTGTCTGAACATGCTTTTAAAAATTGTTGAAGAGGACCTACAAGAGATCTATGTGCATAAACAATTGGGAGGCCTTATGGGAAGTAACACATATTTGACTCACTGTCAGTAGATTCTGATTGAAGCAGGAGGACAATTTTGAAACTAAATGGTACATTCTACTCAAGTTGGCCCTTTAGATAGTTCCTGACTCATTCCTCAGTGTTTTGAGAAAAGATTGTGACTATTAAAAAAAAAAAAAGATTCTACAATGAAATTTCCAGCACTCAAAAATTCTTACAGGAAATTGAGAATACAGCACAGCTTTTTAAGTTTGTTAGTTACATTAAAAAGGGAGATTATTATTCCCACTTTAGTATGAGAGAATGGAAGCAATAAGAAATTGAAAAGTTGTCTTGTTCTTTTGTTGTTTTCAATTTTATATACCACATATCAGTGAACTCATATGGTTCTTGACTTTTTCTGTCTGACTTTTTTCGCTTAGCATAATAATCTCAAGAGCCATCCATGTTGCTGCAAATGGTCCTATTTCATCTTTTCTTGTGGAAGAATAGTATTCCATTGTGTATATATACCACATCTTCTTTATCCAATCATCTATTGAAGGATACTTTGGTTTCCATGTCTTGGCCACGATAAATAAAGCTGCAGTGAACATAGGAGCACATATAAGAAGAAACAAAAACTCATAGACACAAACAATAGTTTAGTGGTTACCAGAGGGTAAGGGAGGAGGCGGGTGGTAGGTGAGGGTAAGGGGGATCAAATATATGGTGATGGAAGGAAAACTGACCCTGGGTGGCGAGCACACAATGTGATATATAGATGATGTATTACAGAACTATACATCTGAAATCTATGTAACTTTACTAACAACTGTCACCCAATAAACTTTAATTAAAAACAAAGAAAGAAATTGAAAAGTATATCATTCTTTGGAATAGAAAAGAGGCAGAAGATCTTGTGTGTACAGGTAGAGACATTCCTTAGGAAGCTTGGAGAGAATGATCCATATGTCAATAAAAGAAGCACAATGGCGGGCAGCCTGGTGGCTCAGGTGGTTGGATCTCCATGCTCCTAACTCTGAAGGCTGCCAGCTCGATTCCCACATGGGCCAGTGGGCTCTCAACCACAAGGTTGCCAGTTCAATTCCTCGAGTCCCACGAGGGATGGTGGGCAGTGCCCCCTGCAACTAAAAAATTGAACA